>NW_021620790.1:4598875-4714059 GCF_004785775.1 Grammomys surdaster | reverse complement strand
TGTGTGTGTGTGTGTGTGTGTGTGTGTGTGTGTGTGTGTGTGTGTGTTTCAGCATCTTGTCAAGTACAGGCATCTACTAGGTCTGGGACATCTCCAAAGAAGCAACCCACAGATGCTCCAACTGGAACTTCTCCTTGTTATCTATCCACACACCTTGGACAACAAGGAAAACAGGCAAATCTCCTAAGACTGGACCAACACCTTCATACCCATTTTCTTAGATTTCCCAGAGACACATTATCCCAAAGTCAGCAGGAAGCAGTTAAAGGTCATGCTGACCCTATTTCTGATCCACTATCACTTCTTTTTTTAATTTTCCCTTTGCTAAAAATTAAATCAAAATGAATGCATGTTAGTATTCCTTCTAGGCTCCATCCCACAGTTATCTGGCAATAACCAGATATGCCTGATTCACTATAAAATGTGCTGCTTGCCCCATCTTCACTCTTTTCACTTTTTCTTTTGTCTTCCTGTCTTCCTTTCTTCTATCTCTGTCCTACTTTCCCCATTCTGCTCCCTCCTCTCTCTCCACATGCTCATGTCCAGCTTCTACTCCTCTACTCTTTCCCTCCCTCCCTTCTTCTTCTTCTTCTTCTTCTTCTTCTTCTTCTTCTTCTTCTTCTTCTTCTTCTTCTTCGTCTTCTTCTCTCTCTCTCTCTCTCTCTCTCTCTCTCTCTTTCTCTCTCTGCCTTTCTCAGACTCTACTACATCTTCAACCCCCCTCCCCATGCCTTAAAAAATTCTATTCTAAACTATATCCTCTAGTGGCTAGTATTTCAGGCAGAGGTGACGCCTCAGCATGGGCCAGCAGAGGAACCCCATTTCCCTCCACCATACCAAGTCTCTGCCAACCATATCACTGGTTTCTTTTTTCTCTTTTTATAAAGCACAACAGACATGAAATGCTAAGCAAACCATGTCAAGGATACTGTGCTTAGCGTCTCTTCCAGTTGTTATGATAAAGAGATAAGCAGAAACAATGATTACTGTTGATCTCTTATGAACATAGGTAGCATTTTTAGTATCAGATTTACACTAAATGGTGCTAAAAGAAAAAAAAAGAGGAAAGAGACTTGATATGAAAATGGCTACTGCTTACAAAGTGAAGCCTATGGGAGTGCTTTCCATGTACTATTAATGTAGTAGAATTGCTTTATTCTCTTAATTAGAATCATAACTCTTAACCTGTAGGTAAACTGTATTCAATGATGCTCAAGGATGAGAAATTAAATTAGCATTGCCCAAGGCATGAAAGAACTCATGTTTCAAAGAACAGAGGCTGCTGATGTATGATCAGATATGGCACTTATGCTTACCTCTACTGAAATCACCCCAGTGTTCTGGTATGACTCAGCTAGATATCATGAAACTACTGAAGCCTAGATGCATTGTTGGGAATTTGAGAATGCTCATAATACTGAACAATAAGGAAATAGGTGGAAGTGATTATGTAATCATAATCTTAAATGGCAGAAATCTTAATAGTTGATGCAATGTTAAAACTATATTTCTTACATTGAAGCATTTCATTGGTATGAATTCTTATATTGACACAAATTTGAGATTAATATTATTACTCTTAGATAAGCATTGTGCCTATGCAACTCATCTAAGAATACGAGTCTTAGATCCAGTCCTCCTAATTGTTATTACAAACTGTTTTCAGTTGATTGAGCAATACGAGTTAAAGCCAGATTACAAATTCATGGTCCTGAATTAATTATAAAAGGGTGTTTTTGAGATATTTCAATTAAAAATAGCTGAGATAGTTAAAGGGCAACAGTTCAGATATATGTTTTCTAGATAATCTTCAAAAGAGTCAGAAGTCCAATGAATACAACAGTTAAAACATTTCATTATTAAAAATCATTTGATGAGGAACTTGTCTGCTCCTGACCCTCTTCACATTTTGGAGAAGATGTTGAGCATTGTTACCTTCAGGAGGTTGCTTTCATGGCAGGGCAGCCATTGGGCAGAAGTTGCCCATTTTATCTAATGACAATACTGTCAAGAGAAGGACACATTTTGCAGAATAGTTGACTGCCTGCTTTGTCAAGACAGGGACAGTGGCCCTTCAATTTTCTGCATAATAAGTCTGTCAGATAGATGAACATTGGCCAGAAGGCAAGAGACAGATGGTCTTGGACTCTGAAAAATGGGGAACTGTCCAGATAGTCAACTCTCTCTACATGGGCTTAGTTCTGGAAGTTATGGTTAGTGCTTCCTATATTTTCAGGTAATATTTTGTCATTGTTGAATTTCTGATGGGATTGAACACTAGTTTTAGTTTCATAATCAAACTCAAGTTGCTTAACATAGAGTTTATAAAGTAGGTGACATGATTTTCAGATGATGTTACAGACTAAAATTCTAAACACAATCTAGGGTTAGAATTATAATTCTTTTAGTTAGGAAATATGATAGAGTACTTCATATAAATTGACAAATTGGTGGAATGGATATCATTTGTACTTCATGTTATGTAATTTACTTAATTGTTATTGTTTTGTTCAATTTATATTTGGGAGAAGAGTTTTTTATTGGACAGAAAAGGTGAGATGTAGGTGAAGTTGTTTCCATAACTGGTCCTTGATTGTGTCAATAAAGAAGGCAAGAACCAGTAGTTGGGCAAAGAAAAATGGTGGTATATCCAGGTCCCAGGAGGAAGAGGAGTAGACAAGAGAGAAAGGGGGAGTTTTTTGGGGGAGAGGAACATGAATGATGTAAGGACTGGGGGCAACTAGAACCTGTGGTTCCCTCCACCACAGGCAGATTTCTGATATACCTTCATCTCACCTTTTCTATACAATAAAAGAACCTCTTCTTCCAGATATAAATTGACCAAAATCATAACAATTAAGTACTGCTCCTGCTCCTGTTCCTCTGCCTGCTCCTCCTCTTCCTACTCCTACTAAGTAATATTATGTTCTTCTTTCTTTTCCTTCCTTGCTCCCTCTTCCTCCTGCTTTATCCTCCTCTTCTCCTCCTCCTCTTTGTCTTTTTCCTCCTACATTTCCTTTTCTCCTTCCCCTCTTGACATTCTTATTCCTCTTTGTTTACTCCTCTTCTTCTCCCACTTTCTTTAACTCTTCTCTCTCACTTCTCTATTTTTAGATACCCCATTGTTCACCTGTCAAGGTGATTTCTGCAGCTGTTTTCCTATTCCTCCATGTTCCACTTTAAGGATCCTTGGGAACAAATCTTGATGAATACACAGTCGTTGTAACAGCAGCAGCAGCTCCATTTCTGACTTTCAGCTTATTTGTGTGTTTTTTTGTCAGTGAGATATTTTCAGAAGAATTAGTTCCCTATTCTCTGAGGATCTTCCAAATGAATAACCGGATAGACCTTGAATGGGTTCTGACTATGCCTATGTAATAAGGTAAAAGTCTCAGCATTTAACTCAGTTAAGGAGATTGCTGGACCACTGGCATGTGGGGGGCTGGGTAACTGTGTGATTCAGGCAAGGGCTGTCTTTATCTTGTGATAAAATTGGATTCAATTTCACAGTTATAGAGAAGGTTATGTGACTGTCACATTATTAGGCTCTGTCAGCCTTGGCTTACTCATCTTAATAACTTACACATTATGGATTATAAGGAATTACTGAACTTTGGTGTAATTTTTCTGTACAGTAAAGTAGAATCAAATGATTTGTAGTTTTCCTTTTCAGTCTACTTAGTTACATGACTCCTGTACAGAAATAGAAAACTATAGGGAAGCATATATATGTATGTATATATATATATATATATATGCACAAACACACACACACACATATATATATATTAAGACTATATATATTCTTAAGAACATAATACATATATAATATATGCACATGTATTATATAATATATGCATATAATATATACAATAATATATATGCATATATAATATATAGCATCTGCAGTTAGCATCATTTAAAATTCACAAGTGGGTTTCTTCTGTCTTGGTGGAAATATTCCAAGAAAAATGGCATTTGGGTGCCTGGACTTCATCTCAACCATTTCTCTCATTCTTAACAAACGGTTATAACAATGGAGTTCAGTTTACTTAGAATAAGTTTCTGCTATACAATCTGTGAAAGTTGCTTTAGCTGTTACGTTTCCATTGTATAGCTGAACTACTGGTCTCATATTTTGTGTTAACTGTAAGAATACAACATTGGGGGTGAATGTAGATGCAGGCAAATAGAAATTTAATATTTACATATGCATATATGATATACAACTTACTGTAGTATGATCAATGACCATGGACCTCTCTGTGGGAGGGACTGTGGAGAGCTGAAGCTGAGAGAGCCAGATATCTGGGAAAAGCCCTAATCACCTTTAGTCTCAGTAATCTTTTTCAGACTAGGTGCCGGGGTTCTAGAGGTCTTCTACCAGGTATCCAGACTTTTCTCATAGCTCACTGCCCTACACCCTATTCCCCACACATCATTATCACCTTTCCTAGTATAATATCCATTTCCTTTCCTCCTAAATGGAATTAAAATATTTCCCTTGCCTAACACTTGTCCTTTCATTTTAAATTTTCTTGTATTTCTATTTTCTCATGGACCCAGTTCAATTTTGTCCTGCTCTGGCCCCATCTATACACAAACAGTGTAAAACAATCAGCACAAAATTAATGTGAATTAAAATGTGTTATAGATGTTGTGTGTGAGTAATACAGATGCTTACACATATAAATTTAATGTTCACATATGCATGCATGTACATACAACTTACTTTAATATTTGGCTGAGTTTAGGAATGTGAGAGCTTTAATCAGCACTTTTGTCTGTTTTTGTTTCTTGAGATATGTCCATTAAAATAAAAGGAAACTCATCTTTGAGGTATATACACCTATCCCCATATTTTCTCAGCATTTGGAGATGGCTATAAAGGACATGTGAAGAGTTTGGAAATATATCCTACAGAACTACTATACTATAGTAAGCTGAGTACAGAATATCATTCTGTTGTCAGAAAGGAATTACAGATATCTTACAGAAAGGCAGGCATCAGTTAGTGGGCCCATGAGTTGTCAGGGACTGGGTTACACATCGTTTATGTTCCATTCTGACAAAGAAGCTGGCTGAAAATGTTTTAAGAAAGCACTGTTAGGTGTTAAAATCAACAAAGGAAAAATAAACTGGAAATCTGAAATGCACTTTGATATCCTGTATGAAGATGTAGAATTTGGAGATTCCCCAGCTTGTTTTCAGTCTTGCTTTGATCTAGTATTTTGTCACTAGGTATGTTTTTCTCCCACTTGGAATGATAATGTATATCTTCTGTAAAATATATTGTTAAGTATGTGATCTAGTTTTTATTTTGCTTTTACAAAATTGCAGTTAAGTGATCACATGAGTCTGAGAAGAAACATTGAACTTTGTTCTTAAACAGCACTGACACTGTGCTAGACTATGGAGGTCTTTGAAATTGCACTACATGTATTTTGCACTCTAATATGACTACAAGTCTATGGGGAGCAGGGGATGGAATGTAGTAGTTGAATAAGAATGGCCCTTATAGGCCTGTAGGCAGTAGTACACTTAGGAGATGTGGCCTAATTGGAGAGAGTGTGTCAATGTGGGTAGACTCTGATGTTTCAGAAGCTCAGCATGTCTCTCTTATGGCTGCCTGTAAATACAGATGGAGAACTACTGGCTCCTCTCCCACTATGTCTACCTGTACACTGCCAAGCTCCCCATCATGAAAATAATATACTGATGTTATGAACTCTAAATTAGCCCCAGTTAAATGGTTTCCTTTATAAGAGTTGCTGTTGCTTCTTCACAGCAATAAACTCCTTACTAAGGCAGGCTCTTACAATCTTGCTGGCTCCTCTTCTATACAGTTCCCTGAGGCCTGAAGAGACATCAGATTCAGAAGTCATCATTCCAAGGTCTTACTCTCTATATATTGCCCTGTTGTAGATCTTTATATTAGTTTTTGTCTACTACATGAGTAAGCTTCTCTGATAAAGAAAGTGTGAGACACTGAAAAGTATATATAGCAAAAGCATGTCCTTAAGAGTTATTATATTTGCTACATCCCCTTAGTAGAACAAGAGTATTTTGTCATCCTTTAGTTACATAGCCTATACAATCTCATGTTCTTGGATACCCAGTCAGTGATTGGAGTGGGTTCCATATCATGGAGTGAACCTTAAATCTGTTATATAATAGTTGATTACTTCTACAACAATTAAATGTCACCGTTGTAGATTATGGAGTTTGTAGCAGGGTTGATGTTTACCTTTTTTCTTTGGTACTATGCAGAATAACTGAGTATCATGAACATTATTAGTCACTACAGGTAAAGGCTCTAGGTAAGAACCAGCTTAGTTTCTCCAAGTCCATTGAGATATATAGGTGTTACATTCTACAAAATGTTGCCTTAATATTAGATATGGAGAGCAAATAATAACATTGACAATATCCTGAATTGATTATGGGTTTCCAGGGAAAAACTTGACGAAAAACTCAATTAGATGTAACCTGTTCCTGGTACTGGAGTTTCTTTCATTTTCTGATAAGAAGTTTCTAGTTGGAGTTGTTACCCTAGGTATTTAGTGATTTCATTTAGTTTTCCTTCATAAATGTGTATATTTTAAGAAGCTTCTTCTATAGTAGACTCCCATATGATTCCTCAAATAGCCCTTACTATTAACAATGCCTCCTCATATTCCCTCCCGTATCCCCCCTCTAATGATGTGATGGCTAATTGTGATTGTAAATTTGATTGAGTTAGGAAATGCCAAGTGGATTAGTGAGGCACACTTCTGTGTGTGCCTGTGACATAATTTCAAGAGAAAGTTAACTAAGAGGTGAAGATTTCCTGTGAAGGTGATTGACACTATCACACAAACTGGAATCTTGAACTAAATGAAAGAGACAAGGAAGAAATGAAAGAAATGCTGGCATTCTGTCCCTTTTGGTTATAGGCCTGTGAATATGCAAGTACCCTTATAAGCCACATCTACTACTATTTTTTCCTGCTTTAATATCTCAAACCATGAGTCTTCTTTCATTCAATTACTTCTGATTATTGTGTTCAGCTGCAGAGTGTTCATCTATGGAGACAATAGTAATGGATAGTAGAAGACATTTTCTTGCATTTATTATTAGTAGTGAGGATTTATTATTTTATAGTGATTGAGATTGGACCCAGGGACACACACAACTTAGTCAAATGGACTACTAGTAAGCTTCACTGTTTTTCTATATTTTGAAAACTAATCTTGGTCTATGATAGCAGCAGAACAATATTTTCTTGATTAATCAATATTACTATATGGAAACAGTTTTCTCAGGAGGTAGGAGGAATAAAAGAGTCAAAAACATTTCTTACTACGTAAATAAATACCTTGTGTTATAGGCTAAAGTATTCAAAAATAAGTTTTTTTTCTGGGTTCTGTTTTACCAATACTTTTCATTCTTTTCTCTAGCAAGAAATTAATAAACTCTGACATGCAATTACACTGAGATTTTTTTGGTTAGTGTAGAGACATGAGAGCCATGGTAGAAAAAGAAAGCACTTGGGGAACATAAAATATAACCTCTAGTGCTAAAAAGGAGAAACTTGAGGCCCATAAAATTTAAGGATCTTGTTCAAGGTTATACAGATTCAATGACATACGCTCCCTGTCCAGAAGTTTCTATTATGTGATGTGGCTGTCTGCCTGTGAACATCCTGGCAGCAGACTGGACCAAGTGCACTTGCTCAGTCACTGCTCTCTTCTACATCACATATATGAGAAAACTGATGCTTATTGGTAGAGAAGGAATGTTCTACTTATTCAATAACAACTCAGTAAAGTCTCTTTCATATCCAAGTACAGTTCTAGGCATTTAGGGGTAAAAGCTTGCGATAACATAAATACCCTTTATCTTGATCAGAGAAATATATGTTAGGAGAAATGGTTTTCATACACAGTGAAATAAATACAGTGGCTAGATTAAATACACTGGCTAGATTCATGGCCAGTTTCTATGATTATTTTTAAATTGTATCTGTGTGTGTCTCTGTGTGTATGTGTGTGTGTGTGTGTGTGTGTGTGCGAGAGAGAGAGAGAGAGAGAGAGAGAGAGAGAGAGAGAGAGAAATGGGAGGGAGAGAAGGAGACACAGAGAAAGGGAGAGGAAGAGGGAGAGGGAGAGGGAAAGAGTTCTGAGATCTCCTGTGGTGAACTTGCAGGAGTCATTTCCTGCCTCTCCTCATATGAGTCCCTGAGATCTATATTATGATGCCATGCTTAGCAGACTAGTTCTTTATTTCCTGAGCCATCTTCCTGGCACAGGTCTCTATGTGAAAAGACTCATGAAAAAAAATCCTATAAACTTCTTTTATTTAGGTCTCTAAAAAAGACATAAGGAGGGCTAGACTGAGTTATATTTGGCTCATCAATGATTGTGAAGATTGCAAAGGCTTGAACTGGAGTAAGAGAGAACCCAAGTTTCTGTCCTTTATTTGTTGCATTTTCTGAAGTTAGTCCATAAATTTAAAAAGAAGTAGAATAATATATGGTCTATAAAAAATCTGTCTTACACTATCCCAATTAGTATAGAGCCACATATTTTTCTTCTCTTGCCTGTGGGCCAATAAAATGAGTGTCTTCCAGGAATCAAAAAGAGGCATAGAGAATGCTGCATGTCTTATAAGCTAAGCAATAAATGTGAAACATTTCCATTTGGCTGACTCTACCCTTCAAGACATCTGTCCATGAAACTCACCAACTTTATAAGTGAAACAGCCATGGATGAGTCATGTATCTAACTGAGGTCTGAAACACAGGTTCGGCTGATGCCACATCCAACACCCAGGAGGAACCGCCAATATGTGAATAACAGACCCAACAGATGGCCCTGTCTTGATGCCCCAGACCTCAGAAGAGAAATGCATGTTGTAACTTTTATAGCAGAATTGATGGCACATGGTTACACAGTAGTTGATATTAGGAGCAGGTGAATCTCTCCTCTGTATAACTGAGATTCCTTTATGCAAATTTCTTGCTCTTCTGAAGTCTTTCTTCTTTCTCATTTTTGCTTGAGTGATAGATTGCACACAAAGTTTCAAAGCAGACAGAACTATAATTGGATTCCTGCATTTAGAAGCTATAACAACATTGACCAACCACCTCAAAATCTATTATTATTTTGTCAGTAATGACGATGATGGTGGTGGTGGTCACTAGTAGTACTCAGTAAAATAATATGTTCAAAATCACAGCCAAGGATCTGATTCAGTGTCTGAATGGCACTGTTACTATTGCTGAGGAGCATAGTTTGTAGACAGAATTAATTGTTATATGAATTTTATTGGACACAAAACATAAAAATTTTTTATTTTATTCTATTTTTAGTAAGATTGAGTCTCATGTAGCCCAAGATGACTTTAAGTTCATTACATAACAAAAGATGACTTTGAATTCTGGATCTATCTATATCCACTACCCAAGTTTTGTGATTACTGACATGTGTTATAGTGTCTAGTATATAATTAATATTTTAGTAAAAAATACTACACTTATTACTAAAATTATCATGAGAGTAATTTTAATTTGGAAACAAAAATGAACTGTTTCATTAAGAAATTTTTGTGTCCTGTCACTTTGTTCATATTTACCTCAATTACATTGTTTTATCCTGTTTTCATCTTCTTTTGACTTCTATACACGCACCATAAATATGCATGTATACATTCAAATGTATATTATGGTTATGTATAAACATAATCTTGGTGATACATATGGAAATAAACATGCACTATACATTTTTCTGAGATATGCATTATTTCAACCAGCTTAATGATCTCCAGTTCTATTTGTCTTCCTGAGACTGACATAGTTCTGTTCTTGATGGCTGAATAAAACACTATTATGTGTTTTTCATTTTCTTTATCAATTTATCTGTTGATAGGTACCCAGGCCACTTCTATATCTTGGCTGTAGTAAATAATATGGTAGAGAATATGGATATGCAAGTGTCTGCATTATACTGCGTTAAATATTTTAGGAACATAATCACAGTATATAGATGGATTTATTTTTTAAATTCTATTTAGTTTTTGTTAGACATCTCCATACTAGTTTCCATAGGTGGCACAAGCTATATAGGAAAGTCTATGACAAGCCAGAGTGTTTTCTGGAAATGCCCACTGTTTTGCATGGCTGCCATGGGTATGTTCTGTGAGGCAAGAACCACAGACACTTCATCTCAGGCCTACCTCTCATGTTGATATGTCTTTCCTGCAACTCTTATATAGTGTAATGATTCCTGGTGATCACCCCATCATATTGCTCAAATTACATTCAGATCAATATGAAAATGTACATTCATATAATAACATCATTTAAGTGAATTAATGACTTTAAAAGATTCCTAATTTGATTCAAATAAGTTTAAAAAAAAGAGTTTAAAGAGGTGGTTTTAGTTATTTGGCCAGAAAGATATAATAAAGTTAGAATCAAGAGTAGAATGTAAATAAAGGCTGCATAATAAGGAGTACAATGAGCTTTTATAAACTGCACTAAGAAGAGAAATAGGCATGGGACACATTTCTTATCAAGGAAACACAGTCATTCTAAGTCATTTCCAAGTATGAGACCTCAGGTGTGCATTATGTTAAAGAAAGGCCATGTGAGACCTCAGGTGTGCATTATGTTAAAGAAAGGCCATGTGAAACTGTCACTTTGAACTTTTAATAAGCTTACAGAATGAAACACTGCTTTGAATTTTTTTTCAACATCCTACTTGAATTCTTGTTTATGTAGAATTTTATCTGCAATGAAATTTTATAAAGAACTTTTGTGTAAGAAGGTATAAAAAGCAGGTAGAAAAAAGCAGGTAGAAAAAATAAAATGTGACTGTTGGGCCTCTGCTCCATCTACCAAATGTGATATATATGTGTGTGTGTGTGTGTGTGTGTGTGTATCTGTATATTTATCTGTGTATATATGTATACATGCATATGTGCATATGTGTATATATGTGTTTGTATATGTGTGTATGTATGTGTATATGAATATATGTATGTGTCTTCACTATGTACATATGTATATGTCTCTGTTAGTATATGTATGTATCTACCTACATACGTAGGTATATGTGTATGTATGTAAGTATGCATATGTATTGTAAAATTATAAAGTGAATGGTTGGGCCTGGGCAAGAAAAAAAATATGACTTTCTATTCTTTTCTTTGTAAGCCTCCTGAGAGTTAAAAGAATTCAGAGTTTCTTACGAGACACCCTTGCCAGACCCAGATAATTCAGTTTTGTTCACATCAGTACTATAAGGGCTATTCTTGTAAAGTACCTACCTCTATGGGGAGGTGAGGAGTGAGATACTATCAGCACTGTATAGCAGAACCCATACCTCATGGCCTTCCTCAGTTTACCTGGATATTGACCTTGCGCTCAACACATAGTGTCTGTACCATTTATATTTCCATTATTAGTGTATAAGCTTTACTGGTTCTTGCCAGTATTTATAATTTTCTTTTCTTTTCTTTTTTTTTATTGGATGTTTTATTTACAATTCATATGTTGTCCCCTTACCCCATCCCCCACCCACTCAGGAACCCCCTATCCCCTCACCCCTCCTCCTTCTACTCTGTGGATATACCCCTACCTATCCCCCAACTCCCACCTCCCCGTTCTCAAATTCCCAACCCCTGGAGCGTCCATCCTTCATGAGGTCAAGGATATCTTCTTCCGCCTATGCCCAGCAGGGCCCTCCGCTCTTACGTATACAGCTGAAGCCATGGATCCCTCCCTAAGTGCTCCCAGGCTGGTGGTTTAGACCCTAGGAGCTCTGGTTGGTTGGTATTGTTGCTCTCCTCATGGGGCCACAAACCCACTCAGCTCCAATGGTCTTCATTCTAACTCCTCCATTGGGAACCCCATGATCAGTTAAATGGCTAGTTGTGAACATTTGCCTCTGAATATGTCAGACTTTTTTAATAGTCACTTAAATTCTAGTTGAATTTTCAGGTAGCCAAGAATGCTGAACACATTTTCAAATACCTACTTGTAATTAATGCTTCATTTGAGCATGTCCCTAAGTCTCTGTTTTTATTTTCCTGTTGTATGATCCAGGAGTATCACATGTAGTGACGTGGACTTCAGTATCATTTTCACCTTTGCGTATTGTATATGTGTGAGTGTACCTGTGGTGGAAGGGTTGTTGGCTAACAAGAGTAAAATGACATGGAGAGGACCTAAGCAACTTTAGCTTAGTTTAATTGGTGGGGAAAATCATGTGTTCTGTGAAATGACACAAATGACTCCTGGTGACTCTTAAAACTAAATGTGATTCCCCTGAGTGAGAAGTTGTAGACAAAGAGTAATTAATATTGGGTGTCTGCATTCAGAGATATCAAAGAACTTTCTATTTTTTCATGCATAACATACGACATAAGGGGTCCATGTGCTTAGAAAATCATAGCTGCTGGTTTAGTCTTTCTGATATACTCTCACAGCAGCCTCTGGATAGGGAAAGAATTATTTCATTGATAAAGTGTTCCGGTTACTTTTGGATACTTCTTAGAAAAACACCCAGACTCCCTACTCCTTGAATGATGTTGCAACATTATTCCACAACTCATTTTTCTACCACCTCCATATTCTCCACCTTTCTCTACTTTTCAGATATATTTGTCTTTATACCATTCTTACCCTCCATCCTTCTGCCCCAGAAAAAAAAAGATAAATTATTTCTTTCATGTAGTTCTCTGCTGCAAAGTCTCCATTATTAAATTTCTCCATTGAATGCAACTTTGATACCTGCCAATTCTCTAGTCTCTTACTCCTTTGGAATTTTCTGTCTCAATTTTAACATGTACTGGTCTTGAGGGATATGAATGTCTTCCTTTGGTATCTGTCTGGTGCTGTCTACAGTTGTGTATAAATTTATTATTTTTATTTTCTTATTTTATTTTTAGTGTTTACTACTCAGGGCCCAGAAAATTTCCTGACACTTAGTCAGTAAATACTTAGTGCATAAAAAGGAATAGAAATTCTGATTGGTTTTGTTTGGTACCAATACTGTCGACAAAGAAATATTTTAGGGAATCCTGATGACACCTCTCTATGACGCCCATAGATGTTATGCATCACAATTCCTCACTTAAATGTTCATTAGTTTTACAAACATAGGTAGATAAACCCACGAGTAAATATCAAAGCTTATATACACACGTGAGCTTGTAGATCTACTTGGATATGATAAGAATGAATTATCATTTCATGGTAGATGTGATAGAGCACATACTAAGTTGTGTATTATTAGTAAATAGTGATCTCTGGGCATTCCTGATAAATTGTTTTTATGACAGCTAGCAGACAATGAAATTCTTGGCTGTTCAAGATCCTCATATACAATGACATAATATTTTCATGCAATCTGTTCATATCCTGTTTTCTACTGTAAATCATTAGTTATGTGTGTTTTAGAAGTTAACAGATAATAGCCTTTGATGGGTCCACATAAATGAGTATGTGTGTGTGCTTGTGTGTGTCTGTGTGTGTGTGTGTGTGAGTGTGTGTCTGAATGTAAGTACTTGCATATTCATAAAAGTATAAATGATGAAGAGAAAAGAGCAACTGAAGTCATAACTCTCAAACAGAAATCACATTTTGTGCCTTTAAATTCCACTTGAGTATGACCAGGTTAACCAGTGTCACTGCAAGTTGAAACTCTTGCAAGATTGTAGGAATGAGTGGAGGGGATTAAGTGAGTTTCTTGTTCCTGGGAGATAGACAGATGTTCTGAGTATGGGAAGTACTATACTAGAGAGTTCAAGAAATTCTCACAGCCAGTTTATTTGTGTGATAAATTTGCTTTGCAGATACTTTCACTTTAGAGAAAACAAAAGTAAACTTCAGTTCAAACTGAGTTATGGACTACAAGATTTCAAAGTAATGGAGTCTGAATCTGTGATGGCTCTGAGTGTGTTAGTCAGAGCTTTCACCTACTGATATGACCCTGAGAAAAAGAAGCTGTATGGAATGAGGTTTGTTAAAGCAACAATTCTGGAGGTTTTACTCTGTTATGATTTCCTTCAGTCCTTTGTGTCTATGGTTAGATGGAGGGATGGAACGACCTTGTGGGGCTTTGATCAAGAAGCCAGGGGAGTATTTACTGCATAAACTTGAGGATGAAATTAGATCCCAGAGTCAAAATTAACAAAATCAGAGATGATTCCACAAGAAAGAGCTTCAATCTCTACTTTTCTGTGTCAGTCTGTCTTTTTGTCTGAAAAGATAAGACATTGCTAAAAATAGCTTTCCAAGGCCTGGAAGTAGCCAGAATTCAGTGTTCAAGAGCCTCTTTCACCAAGAGAAGAAGTCACTTGTGTCTGGAATAGAATCTACATTCACCTCTTCAGCACTAAAAATACAGGGACATTTCATAATGCCCAGGTTCTTATTCTATCTGTAATAGTCATATATAGGTATACCCTTCTTTTACTGTAGGTCCTGGGAATCTAAATCTGTGCATCAGATACTTTTTGTCTTTTGTTATCTCTCATATGTGCATCCATAAATTAATACTACCAACAAAATTGTTTAAAATTTTCTTTGGTGACATAACACAGTCATAAGTTTCCCATCACTGAAATGAGAAGTTAAAGTCAGTATTCATTGCTTAGAAATGGAAATATAGTTCCTCTGTGTTGTCTAGGTTTAAATTGAATCCACTTTGATTCACAGCAGAAGGCCAGATGGCAAAAATGCATAAAAGTATGCACATTTTCTGTTCTGGCAATGATATGTCAAGGAATTTATCCTTATTATATATAATGAGTTATGTTCACAATCACCTATATGCACAATTTTTTGTAGCTCTGTCTACAGCATGCCATCTTTATTTATATGCCAAAAGGAGACTGCTCATTGTAAACACCTATATAAACGAATATGTTATGGTTGGTAAAAATCAGTTATTGGTATGCATATGTTGGTGCATTGAAAATGTTATTACATTAATGTATCTAATTAGAGTTTGTGTGTGTGTGTGTGTGTGTGTGTGTGTGTGTGTGTGCACATGCACGTGTGTGTCAGAGAAAGACAGAGACAGACACAGAAAGAGAGAATATGTGCATACAGGAGTCCTACAGAATTTGTGTGGCAAATGTGTTCATGTTAATCATCAGGGGACAGAGACATATACAAGGAAACCCTGACATTCAACCTTGCATGGCAGTTTGTTGGGAGATGCAAGAAAAAAACACAGAGAAGGAAAATTTATTTTATCAGCCTGATAAGCATGGTTGAATCCAACAGGAGTTCCAGAATTGATTTCACAGTGATGAACCTGAGTCATCAAAAATGGTTCCATTTTCTATTCTGAATGTTGTCCTTAATAATAAAAGGAGGCATGTAATCCATTGGAGAAAGATTTTCATTTCAAATAATTAACATTTTTTTGAAAATATTTTTGTTGTTTAAAGGGATAAGTGAAAGTTATCTGGAAAATTCATTTAGGTGGAACAGTATCTTCCCCTGAAGATTCTAGGTTAAACAGTTCAGTGTATCTAATTACTTGTCTTAGACACACACTTACATTTCTGTCTCCATTGTTCCCCAGCCATGCCAAACCTACAAACATTAAGCCCTAGGATAATGAACTTTCTTGAATAGTATTGTAGCCTTTAGTATAAATTAATATTTGTATAAATGATTGACATCTGACACCATTTGGGATTTCTGACCAATACATTAAACTCAAACCTCAGGAGAAGGATGTACATAGATTTCTATGATTATAAGGCCAGCCAATTCTAGACAAGGAGTTTCAGGCCAGCCTGGGCAACACAGAAATTAATTTGTCAAACATGTTTTAGCAGTTTATGAGTGGGAAGTGGAAAAATCTAGATGAATCTTACATTATCTTCTCTGCTCACTTGTCATCTAGAATACGAGCAGGTAATTGTTTTACTTCCTATTACCTCAGATCATACTGCTTTTGCCACTTATCATAATGGGTTTCAATCTCCGGTCAAAAGGAAATCCCTCTTCTAGATCCTTTGTTATGTGTTACATAACAACAGAAAGAAAGCTAACTAATATACTCATAATATCCAATTACTCATTCACTATAAAAACCAGCCTCAGAAGAACATAAAAAGATTTAGCTATGTGTTTTTCTTTTAAAAATGGAATCTTTAGAATTAGGCATTAGTTCCATAGGTATATTTATTTTTAAACATGCATTAAAGCTCTGAGTTTAATGGACAGTATCACACACACACACACACACACACACACACAAACAAACAAACAAGCAAACAAAAAACATGATGAAGCACACCTGTATTTCCAGCACCCAAGAGGTACAAACAAAGTAATCAGAAGTCCAAAGTCATTTTCAGCTATGTAGTAAGTTCAAAGCAAATGTGTACTACCTGATAACCTTCTTCTTAATAAATAATTTATTAAAAGTGTAAATTTACATTTAGAGTCACATTCATTGAAGTCTCTCTTCTTCAGGCAATATAAACTCTGTGAACACAGAGTAACCTCTGCATATCTTGTTTAGTCTCTTTTCCTGGGGCTTCCTTCCTTTGCACTAGACATAACTTGTCACTCTTGTGTTTATGTACTAGGCTACTTGATACCTTCTGATGCTATGCTGCCTTCCCTCTCCCTGAAACTAGTTTCCAACTACCATACTTTGCATGTCTATCTCAAATATTCTATCTTCAAATGATAATTCTCTCAAAAATCTCTTCATTTCTAAAATTATTGAGAATGAGTACTGTTAACTTATGTTTCTGAAGAAACAGAGGCAAGTATAGACTCCACAAACAGGGCCTGAATATCAAAATCAAAACTAATGGCCTACTTTGGACCATACCTCTCTTTAAAGCAAAGTGAGCAAGTTCATACTGCAGCCCATTTTTCATCAAATACCCATTTCTTTGAATGTGTTAGTTAGAGATGTTATTGCTCTGACAAAATACCATTACTAAAACAAACTTTGGAAGGAAAGCTTATAATTCCCAACAGACAATCCATTATTGAGAGAAATCACTACAGAACCCTGGAAGCAGAAACTAAGGCAGAGGACATGAAGGATCACTACTTATTGACTTGCTCTTCCAACATTCCTTAGCTATATTTTCATGTGTTATTCTTATATATCTCAGGTGTAGTACCATAGGATGGGCTCCCAACATCAGTCATTAAGAATTATAAAATCCTTTGAAGACATTTTTAAAATTGTGTTTCCCACTTCTTCAATGACTCTACCTTGTGTCAGGAAAAATATAGCCAAAATATTGTCTTGTGGGTTTCAAGGTACCATGAAGAAGGGAAAGACCTTACCTGGTCTGTTAAGCAGGCGAGATCTCTTGCAGTGGTATGTCACCTCCTGTTCACAGTATTCTGAGCCATCAATCAGAGCCACCAGCTGGTCCATACTGCCACCATAATTTAAGGTCATAGAATAAGGCTTCTCCATATTAAAACCCTGTACTTGAGTCAGCTCTGTGTTGTTGTGCTGAATAGTCATCCAGATCTTATCCTCTGCAAAGACCATAGTGCAAATCAGGAGGAGAAGTTAGAAGTAAAGCCCAAGGAAGTGTATATTAACAGTGGGCAGTCGAAGTACAATGGAGTCTCCACCCAAGATAATGAGATGAAAGCATTCTACTTTTTATAGAAGGACTAGAGACTTTCATATCTTATAGGGTTCTACCTCAGGTTAATAAGAAGTAAATAATCCTAGGAGCTATGCTTATGAATCCTCATTCCACAACTTTTATAATATGTATTTAATGCCCATTATTTATTTAAAATTGACAAATACAGTCTTCCTCCTTATCCATAGGGAGACCTTTCGAAGATTTTCTAAATGATGTAAAAGTCTACAGGTGCTCAACATTCCCATATTAAATGATATAGCATTTCCATATTATATACACTCACTTTAAACTTTAAATTACTCTAACAATACTTTGGATATATAGAAAAAGATAAATGCTATGTAAACAGTTATTATACTCTATTGTGGAAGAAATTTTGACAAGGACAAAATGCCTGTGAAACTTCAGTACAAACACCATACCAGAGGTAATTTCTTAAAAATCTGTTAAGTATCAGATTAAAAACAACAGCTGCAAATAATAAAATTCTTCAAAATCATATATCATTTTCAAGGATGAAGCTATACCATGTAAGCATAAGGATCTGAGTATTAAAACATCAATTGAAAGCCGGGCAGTGGTGGCACACGCCTTTAATCCCAGTTCCTGGGAGGTAGAAGTAGGTGGATTTCTGAGTTCGAGGCCAGCCTGGTCTACAGAGTGAGCTCCAGGTCAGCCAGGGCTACACAGAGAAACCCTGTCTTGAAAAACAAACAAACAAACAAACAAACAAACAGAATGAAACAAACCATGAATTGGCAATCAACGAAATGCTGGACATGCTAACACATGTTTATGATTCTAGTGCTTGTGAAGCAGAGAGAGGTGGACCCCTATATCTTCCTGACCAGAGAGCCTAGCCTACTCAGTGATTCCCAGGCCAAAGAGAGTTCTTGCACTAGAACAAAAGGAGGGTTGAAAAGATGGCTCAGTAATTCAGAGAATGCCCTGCTCTTGCATAAGACCCAAGTTCAGTTCACATAATCCATATTAGGTATTCACAACCATATTTGATTCTATCTTTGAGGTGTGCAATGCTCTCTTCTAGATCCCATAGACATTTGTAATCACATGCACAGATATTTTCCCAATACATACATATAAGTTCTTTTTTTAATCTCCAAAAGAAAAAGAAGGTGAATGACATCAACCAAATGTCAACTCCAGTTATACCCTGGCCTCAAAATAGAGACACATAAACATGCATATGCACATGCACAAACATTTGTGATAGCTATTCTTGCTTGTCAACTTGACTACATCTCAAGTTAACTAAGACAAAAGCAGATGGATACACTTGTAAGGGATTTTTTTAATTAAGTCTTCTGAAGCGGGAATACCCGCCCTGTAATTCAGATATTTTGAGGTGGAAAGATCCACTTTGAATCTGGGCCACCACTTTTGATGGCAGCCTATATAAGATATATGAAAGAAGGAAGATTTTGCTATTTATCTGCCTGTGCTCACTCTTACTGGAAACTCTATTCACTGACATTAGAGCCTACATCTTTGGAATTCTGTATTTTATTGAAAAACAGCTGAGACATCCAGGTTCATGGACTACTGTATTCTTAGAATTTCTGTTACTAGACAGCCATTGTTGGACTATTTGGACCACAGTTTGTAAATCACTCCAATAAATCCTATATTATATATTCTATCAATTTTGTTTCTCTAGAGAAGTCTGAATAATATAAAATTCATATATACACATACATATAAAAATTATCTGGAAATTATTATGCTAAACAAAATCATAGACACCAGGCCCTTTTAATAATAACAAAAAGACAAGACAAGGAAGAACATAAGATATGGGTAAGAGATAAGAATTTGGTATTGAAAGGTAGAGAGATCTGCACTTGAATGCTACTTTTGCCAGTATGAAACACAGACTTGTCATTTCAGTGTTGTAGTGGATTAAAACATGTGCCAGCAAAAACAGGGCAACAATGCCTACCTCACAGGCTGGCAGAAGTGCTGATAATGTGTGGCAGCAATCAAGATGATTAACTTTCAAGACAGGCTAGAGAAGCGTCTCATAACTCAAAACAGTTTTCATTTTCTTCAAAGTCACATGACACATAAACACCTATAGTTCCAGTTCCAGGAAACCCAGTGCTCTCTTTGGCCTCTGAGGAAACTGTACTCACAAGTGCACACACTGACACACAGATGCACAGGAATAAAAATAAAAAAAATAAATGTTAAAGTTGCAAGGCACTCTGTGGAGTATTGTTGGAGACTGTTGTAATAATTGGGGAAAAATTATTTATGCAACTTGACATTTAATTCTATATATCCTCCCAAAGAAAGCACAGGAAGAAACTGGAAGAATTGAAAAGCATTTCCTCTATGAGAAATTTCCTACATAATTACAACATTATTCTTCATAGATTTAAAGAGCAGAAAAGGAACTGAGCAGAGAAGTCATATGGTTTCTTCTCTCTTCCACTCTCTTAGTTTTACAAATGGGGAAATGAAGGCCCATAAAATAGCAATAACCAACAGAATTTCTATTCTAGGGTACTGATAGGAAAATATGCTTAATACAAATGGTATAATCAAATATAAATTGCAAGATTTATTCTTAGAAAGGGAGAAAAGATCTGACTGGTTAGATGTCCTGCAAATTCTTCCCCCCAATTTCTGTGACCTGCAGAAAGTTGCTTCATTTCCCTACATTCAGTCTTAGTATATTAGAAGAAATGTCTATGCTTTGTTTTAATAATTTTCTCAAGATCTTCTTGGCAACCAGTTTCCTATTACCCAATTAAATTATGGTGAGCAACTGTGAACCATCCCAGAAATAGTTTCCCCAGCCAATTAGTTGATAATCATTATATTCCCAGAGAAACAGGTGCTTTGTTTTTTGAAATAAGATTGCACTCTTCTAAAAGTCTAATGAAGAAATTAATTCCATAGAATTATAATTTCTAAAATAAAAGGATGTAAACTCATAATGTTAATATTGTTGAAACAATATTCACCTGAGACCCCAACAATGTTGTTAATGTCAGATAGAGGCACTTTCGCAAATATATTAAAGCTTCATACTCTCTGATGACTCTTGCTTGTGTCAAGTTTATATGAAACTAGTCAGTACAATGTCATTACACACAAATATGATACAGTTAACAAAAGTTATCATTCAACAATAAGATGCTATAGATTGAGAAATAAAAATTAGCAGTTTTGAAGTGGTTTGATGTTTATAAGATGGTTTATATTCATATCTAAAGTATATTGGTGGAGCCATGCTAGAAGATTTCAGACATTTTGCATTAATTTCACAGATATGACAGCCCAAATCACATACCAAAGAGTAAAGACCAAGGAAGAGGTGATTTTCTGAAAACTATAGCTCATTGGTCTGTTTACTTTCAATGCTTTCCTAGCTTATTCTTTCTGACTACTATCTGTCTTTCATATATCTAGCAGTGTTCAAAAATCTATTATCTTCCCATTTTTTATGTTCTATCTTCCTACTTATCATCTATCAGAGTCAATTTCAATTCATGTGTGATAGCTAATTGTAGATAACAAAAACTACAGTCATCTCAGAGACAAACTGATTGGCACAGAAATAGTCTCCTATATTTTAATTTATAGATTAGGTTAACTGAGGAAGGAAAGTCTATTTTAAAGCAAGCATCACAGTTTTGTTGGATAGAATTGTTGATGGTACAATAAGGAGTAGGGGAGCTCAGAACCAATATTCATCTCTCTCTACCTGCTTCCTTCCTACAGATGCAATGTGATGAACTGCCTCAAGCTCCCAGTTCCATGCCTTTGCAGTGATGAACTACATTTTTTTCAATTCTCAACAAAACAAAAGTTTCTTTCCTAAATTTGCTTTTGTTAGGTATCTCATTTACTTAGAAGCAAGAAAATGATTAATACAACATGGCTATTCAAAAGCTGTAAACTCAATTAGATGGTTTATGTTATAAGTTGCCTTTGTCATGATGCATTTATTATGATAATATAAAAGTATGTGATAAAGAAAGAAATCAGAACAGAAAATAGGATATTACTTTGACATATCTGGGTGTGCTTTTTTTTGGAGGAATATGGAAGTCTTTGGAACTTTGGACTAAAAAAGCAATTGAATGCTCAATGGTCTATCCTAATCAGAATTTGGAACACAGTATTGCTGAGAGCAATGTAGACTATGGAGTCCCAGCTGAAGAGGTTGATGGCAACAATAAAAGAAACTGTCCTAAGAACCATCCTTGTCATATTTTGGCAAAGGATGTGACTGCTTTCTGCCTTTTTCTTAAAATTTTCCATGAAGATAAATTAAAAATGTAGTGAACTAATAATGTCATTGGCAGAGGAGATTTCAAGAAAGATTAATATTGGCTCTGTGACATTGTTATAAGTAAAAACACCTAAGCAGCTCTAAGAAAAAAGGGACAAGTCATAAAGAAATAAAAGGTATAGGTTGAAGAGAGAAGAGGCCTTGGGTAATGTAGTGTTGGAGCCAAGGCTTGAGAAAAAAGTCTGCACTGGAATAAAGGAAATATTTCTCATGGAAAGGCCTCACTAACCTAAAATTCCACTTTGTGAAAAGAAAAGGCCTCAGGGCAATGATTCTCAACAAGAGTCCTAACACCTCTGGGGGTCAGTCTTGCACAGGGTCACATATCAGATATCCTGCACATTAGATATTTACATTATGATTTATGGCAGTATCAAAATCAAAGTTATGAAGTAATGAAAGTAATTTTATGATTGGAGATCACCAAAATATGAGACAGCGTATTGAAGGATTACAGCATTAGAAATGCTGTGAACCACTGGGCTAAGGAGTTTTCTGCTCCTAAAATGATACAAGAAATGAAAGGCACTTCAGTGTTATTCAGTGAACTCAGATTCCATCCCAAGTGGGGATCCATACTCAGTAATATTGTCTGTGGGTTTCTTGTTGTGGTATTATGAAGAATATAGGAGTAAATGTGTTGCGGAGCATTCTTCCTCTGTTAAAGTGAATCAATAAAACAGAAGTGTTAAAGAGAAGATCATGTACAAAGCCCCTGAAAGGGCATCGGAAAGTACATCAGAAAGTAGAATGTGTTAGGTTAAGTGAGAATGGTCTTTACAGTTTCATTGTTTGAATATTTGGTCTCCAGTTGGTGGAACTATTTAGGAAGGATTGGAATGTGTGGCTTTGGTGGAGGTGATAGACCACAGGGATGAATTTTAAGAATTTCAGAGCGCCCCTGTCTTGGTTCCTTTGACTGGGGCAGAAACCTAGCTGGTCTGCTCCCATGAAGACACCATATTCTGAGACATCCTAGAGCAGCAACTGCACTCAGAGCAGCAGGTAAGAACCCTCTCCCACTACCCTGTGCCCCAGAGCTACAACTGGGTGCCTGGGGCATTCAGGACCCATCAGCCACCGAAATCCCACCCCTCCAGAATACCATTCCTCTTCTGCCCCTCTTGGTCCCTTTGGCTGGGGTAGAAACCTAGCTGGTCTGCACACATGAAGACACCATATGCTGTGCCATCCTAAAGGAGCCATTGCACTCAGAGAAGCAGGATTTCAGGACGCCAGAGGCAGCATGAGTTTCAAGAGTTCTTCCACCCAGGAGCTCAGGACCACAGGATCACAGAGACATCTGGACTCTGAGGAGTTCTGGCACAAGCAAGATAACTGGAAAGACAGGCTCCAGTCAGAGACCCTGAGTGCAGGTACCACTAGAGTTAACCAAATGGCAAAAGCCAAGCACAAGAACATAAGCAACAGAAACCAAAGTTACTTGGCATCATCAGAACCCAGTTCTCCCACTAAAGCAAGTCCTGGACACCCCCATCACACTGGAAAGGCAGGATTCAGAATTAAAATTGCTTCTCATGATGATGATAGAGAATGTTAAGAAGGACATAAATAACACTTTTAAAGAAATACAAAAGAACACAGGTAAACAGGTAGAAGCCCTTAAAGAGGAATCACATAAATCCCTTAAAGAATTGCAAGAAAACAGAACTAAAGAAGTGAAATAATTAAACAAAACCACCCAAAATCTAAAAATGGAAGTATAACCAATAGAAAAAAATCACAAAAGGAGTTTACCCTGGAGATAGAAAACCTAAGAAAGAGATCAGGAGTCAGAGACACAATTATCACCAACAGAATACAAGACATTGAAGAAAGAATCTCATGTTCAGAAGATAGTATGGAAAACATTGAAACAACTGTCAAAGAAAATGCAAAATGCAAAAAGCTCCTAACTCAAAACATCCAAAAAATCCAGGACACAATGAGAAGACCAAACCTAAGGATAATAGGTATAGATGAGAGTGAAGACTGTTAACTTAAAGTGCTGGGAAATATCTTCAACAAAATTATAGAGGAAAATTTTCCTAACCTAAAGAAAGAGATGCCCAAGAACATGCCCAAAAAGCCTACATAACTCCAAATAGATTAGACCAGAAAAGACATTCCTCCCATCACATAATAATCAAAACATCAAATGTACAAAACAAAGACAAAATACTAAAAGCAGTAAGGAGTAAGGAGAAAAAGTCAAGTAACATATAAAGGTGCCCTATAAAAATTACATAAAACTGCTAACCAGAGACTATAAAAGCCAGAAGAAGATCCTGGACTGACATCATACAGACCCTAAGAGAACACAAATGTCAGCTCAGGCTACTATATCCAGTAAGACTCACAATAGCTATAGATAGAGAAACCAAGATATTCCATGACAAAACCAGATTTACACAATGTCTTCCCACAAATCAAGCACTTCAAAGGATAATTGGTGGAAAACTCCAACACAAGGAGGGAAACTACAACCTAGAAAAAGCAAGAAAGTAATCTTCCAACAATCACAAAAATAGCTACACAAACATAAGTCCACCTCTAATAACAAAAATAACAGGAAGCAACAATAATTTTTCCTTAATATCTCTTAACAGTAATGGACTCTATTCCCCATAAAGAGATATAGACTAACAGACTGGATACCTAAACAGGACCCAGAATTTTTCAGCATACAGGAAGTGCACGTCAGTGACAAAGACAGACACTACCTCAGAATAAAAGGGTGGAAAACAATTTTCCAAGACAATGGTCCCAAGAAACAAGCTGGAGTAGCCATTCTAATATCAAATAAAATCTACTTTCAACCAAAAGTTATCAAAAAAGATAAGATAGGATATTTATACTCGTGAAAGAAAAAAATCTGGCAAAATGAACTCTCAATTCTAAACATCTATGATCCAAATGCAAGGGTACCCACATTCCTAATAGAAACCTTAATAAAGCTCAAAGCACACATTGCACTTCAAACAATAATAGTGGGAAATTTAGACACCACACTCTCAGCAATGGACAGATCATGGAAACAGAAACTAAAAAGAGACACAGTGAAATTAACAGAAGTTATGAACCAAATGGATTTCACAGATATCTATAGAACTATTCATCCTAAAACAAAAGAATATACCTTTTTCTTAACACCTCATGGTACCTTCCCCAAAATATCATGTAATTGGACACAAAACATGCCTCAACAGATACAAGAATATTGAAATAATCCCTTACATCCTATCAGATCACCACGGACTAAGGCTGGTCTTCAAAAATAACAAAAACAATGGAAAGTTCATGGACACGTGGAAACTGAACAATGTTCTACACAATGATGACTTGGTCAAGGAAAAAATAAAGACTATTTTAGAATTTAAGGAAAATGAAGGCTCTTCAATATCAAAACTTATGGGACACAATGAAAGCAGTTCTTAGAGGAAAACTCTTAGCTCTAAGTGACTACAAAAAGAAATTGGAGAGAGAATACACTAACAACTTGACAACGCACCTGAAAGCTCTAGAACAAAAAGAAGCAAATACACCCAATAGGAGTAGAAGGCAGGAAAGAATTAAACTAAGGGCTGAAATCAACCAAGTAGAAACAAATAGAACTATAGAAAGTGTCAACAAAATCTCAATCTGGTTCTTTGAGAAAATCAACAAGATAGATAAACAAGAATAACCAGAGGGCACAGAGGCAATATCCAAATTAATAAAATCAGAACTGAAAAGGTAGACATAACAACAGAAACTGAGGAAATTCAAAAAATCACCAGATCCTACTACAAAAGCTTATACTCAACAAAACTGGAAAATCTGGATGAAATACATAATTTTCAGGACAGATAAATCAGGAGTTGGTAAACCATCTAAACAGGACCATAACTCCTAAAGAAGTAGCACCAATCATTAACAGTCTCCCCCTCCCCCCCAAAAAAAAGCCCAGGGCCAGATTGTTTTATCTATCAGACCTTCCAAGAAGACCTAATACCAATTCTCTTCAACCTATTCTATAAACTAAAAACAGAAGGAACACTACCCTATTCACTCCAGGAGGCCACAATTACTCTCATACCTAAACCACACAAAGACAGGAAGAAAAAGGAAACTTCAGACCAATCTCCCTTATGACTATCAATGCAAAAATATACAATAAAATTTTTGTGAAATGAATCCAAAAACACATCAAAACAATCATCCATCATAATCAAGTAGGCTTTATCCCAGGAATGCACGCATGGTTGAATATTCAGAAATCCATCAAAGTAATCCTTTATATAAATAAACTCAAACAAAAAAAGCCACATGATCATCTCACTATATGCTGAGAAAGAATTTGACAAAATTCAACATCCCTTCATGGTAAATGTCTTGGAAAGATCAGGAATTCAAGGCCCATACATAAACATAATAAAAGCAATATACAGCAACCCAGTAGCAAACATCAAACTAAATAGAGAGAAACTTGAAGCAATCCTGCTAAAATCAGGGATTAGGCTGCCCACTCTTTCCCTACCAATAAAGTATTGGAAGTCCTAGCCAGAGCAATTAGACAACAAAAAGAAGTCAAAGGGATACAAAGAGGAAAGGAAGAAGACAAAATTTCACTATTTGCAGATGATATGATAGTATATTTAAGTGACCCTAAAACTTCCATCAGAGAACTCCTACACCTGACAAACAACTTTACTGAAGAGGCTGGATATAAAATTAAAAATAAACAAATCAGTAGCTTTCCTCTATTTGAAGGATAAACAGACTGAAAAAGAAATGAAGGAAATGACACCCTTCACAGTAGTCATAAATAATATAAAATACCTTGGTGTGAATCTAACCAAACAAGTAAATATCTGTATGATAAGAACTTTTTGTCTCTGAAGAAAGAAATTGAAGAAGATGTCAGACGATGGAAAGATCTCCCATGCTCATGGTTTGGCAGGGTTAATATAGTAAAAATTGTCATCTTGCCAAATGCAATCTACAGATTCAATGCAATCCCCATTAAAATCCCAACCCACTTCTTCACAGAGTTAGAAAGAGAAATTCTCAAATTCATTTGGAATAACTAAAAAACCAGGATAGTGAAAACTTTTCTCAGCAATAAAAGAAATTCTGGAGGAATCACCATCCCTGACCTCAAGCTGTACTACAGATCAATATTGATAAAAACTGCACTGGATTGGTTAAGAGACAGGCAAGAAGATCAATGGAATAGAATTGAAGACCCAGAAATGAACCCACAGGCCTATAGTCATTTGATCTTTGACAAAGGAGCTACAACCATCCAGTGGAAAAAGGAGAGCATTTTCAACAAGTGGTGCTGGTTCAACTGGAGGACAACATGTAGAATAATGCTAATCAATCCATCCTTATCTCCTTGTGGAAAGCTCAAGTCCAAGTGGATAATGGACTTTCACATAAAGCCAGATACACTGAAACTAATAGAAGAGAAAGTGGGGAAGACCTGGGCACAAAGTAAAAGTTCCTGAACAGAACACCAATGGCTTATGCTCTAAGATCAAAAACTGACAAATGGGACTTCATAAAATTTCAAAGCTTCTGTAAGGCAAAGGACACTGTCAATAGGACAAAATGGCAACCAGCAGATTTGGAAAAGATCTTTACCATTCATACATCTGATAGCGGACTAATATCCAATATATAGAAAGAACTCAAGAAATTAGACTCCAGTCAACCAAACAACTCTATTAAAATCTTGGTACAGAGCTAAACAAAGAATTCTCAAGAGTGGAAACCCAAGTGGCCAAGAAACACTAAAGAAATGTTCAATATCCTTAGTCATATGGGAAATGCACATCAAAACAACCCTGAGATTCCACCTCACACCACTCAGAATGACTAAGATCAAAAACTCAGGTGATAGTAGATGCTGGCGATTATGTGGAAAAAGAGAAATAGTCCTCCATTTTTTGTTGGAATTGCAAGCTGATACAACCACTCTGGAAATCAATCTGGTGGTTATTCAAAAATTTGGACATAGCACTACCTCTGGACCCAGCTATACCACTCCGGGCATATACCCAGAATATGCTCTAACATATAACAAGGACATGTGCTCCACTATGTTCATAGCAGCCTTATGTATAATTGCCAGAAGTTGGAAAGAACCCAGATGTCCTTCAACAGTAGAAGAGATACAGAAAATGTGGTACATTTACACAATTGAATATTACTCAGCTATTAAAAACAATGAATTCATGAAATTCTTAGACAAATGGATGGAACTAGAAAGTATCATCCTGAGTGAGGTAACCCAATAAAAAAAGAAAACACATGGTATGCACTCATGGAGAATTGGATATTAGCCCCAAAGCTTGCAATATCCAAGATGCAACTCATAGAACTCATGAAGCTCAAGAAGAAGGAAGACCGAAGTGTGGGTGCTTTGGTCCTTCTTAAAAGGAGTAACAAAATACTCATGGGAGCACATATGGAGACAAAGCATTGGACAGAAACTGAAGAAGGTGTCATGTGGAGACTTTTTCACCTGGATACCATCCTATGTGCGGTCAGCAAATGACTTTGATGTAGATGCCAGGAAGTACATGCTGACAGGAGCCTTAAATAGCTGTCTCCTTAGAGATCTGCCAGAGCCTGAATTATACAGAGGTGGACACTAACAGCTAACCATTGAACTTATCATGGGGTTCCTTGTTGAAGAGTGAGAGAGAACAGTGAAGGAGATGAAAAAGTTTGTGGCCCCAAGGGGACAACATTAATACCAGCCAACCAGAGCTCCCAGGGTTTAAACCACCAGCCTGGGAACACATATGGAGAGACCCATGGCTCCAGCTGTATCTGAATGGGAGGAAGGCCTTGTTGGGCATAGATGGGAGAGAAGATCCTTGGTCTCATGAAATCTGGTTGCCTAGTTTGGGGGAATTCATGGGTGGAGAGGTGGAAGTGGGTGCTTGGGAGGGGGCACATCCTCATAGAATTATGAGAAGTGGGGATGAGCTAGGGGATTCCTGGGTGGGGGAGGAGTGGGGAAAGAGGATCACAACTGAAATGTAAATAAAATATTCAATAAAATTTTTTTAAAAAGAATTTGAAAGCATCTCACCTTTGCCAATGTTTTCTCTGCTTCTTGCTTGTGTTTCTGAGTTTTGAGATCTCAGATATTCCTGCAGCTATGCCTCTGTTTCACCTTCTTGAAGTTTAATGTTATGAAGCCATAAACCAATGAGATATTTTCTTTTATAAATTGCCTTGGTTGTAGTGTTTTATCACAGTAATAGAAAAGTAACTAATACAGAGGAGCAAGTATGACTGATGTTTATACTTGTTATAAGTGTCCTCAATATTACAATTAAATGAGGGATTCCAAGCAATATGCTGGAAGTAGAGTTGTTATCACTGAAGGAAATGGAGTGTCAAAGATGCCTGGTCAGTGAAGACAGCCTTGTGTTTATGCAAGGACTAACTGAGAAATAGGGTATTTCCTTCAACAAAGAATAAGAAGCTTGTCTTGGGTTTAGACATTTTGGAATAATCTCTAACACATGAAGAGATTAATTCTTCATGGTTATTTATATTGGTCACTTACAAAGCTACAATTTTGAGTATGTGTTATGGAATGGTCCCAATTAATATCAGAAGTTTTGAGTTATAATATCAAAGCATTAAGAAAGCTGTCAGGAGTGATTGTCAGTGAGGCAAGTGTTTGCTACTCAAGCACAAGGATTTGAGATGGAACCTGAAACCCACATAAGAATGCAAAATGCTATAACATGTGGTTGTATTCTACACACAGTGGAGGAGGAGCCAGCAGATTTCCAGGACTCTCTGGCCAGCTATACTAGCCAAATCAGTAAGTTCCAGGCCAATGAGAGACTTTATATCACAAAACATGAGGAACAAAATTTTAAGTTATCCTCTGGCCTCTACATATTTCTGCACACATGAACACACACACACACACACACACACACACACACACACACAGGCACAGACACATGTACTCCAAAGACACCCAAAGAAAGAAGATATTGCAGAAACAGCATTCTGAGTATTCATGACAAGCTATTCTGGAGCATTCTCTCTCATTATACTTATTGTATAATTGTTTCTTTTCATTCCCCCAGTCAATTGGTTCTCCTTCTACTTGGTTATTATGGCTCACATTTCAGGAGCTGTAAATTGTGTGCACACATAGCCACAATTGAATTTTCTTTTATATTTTTTTCTTTTATATTTGATTAGTATAATTGAGATTATTGTAATTAATAACAGCAATTACAGATGATTTTCACTGTTTATTTTTAGTTATGTCTATGACAAATAAGAATGGAGAACAAACAAAATAAAGTGTTTTTTTTAAAAAGAGATAATAGCTGATTATTAAAGATACATTAGGCATACGTAACTGTCTCTCTGATGAGCTTTTAAAAAAGGAAAGAAAAGAGACAAAAACATTATAATTATTATATCACAATGCTTGAAAAGGAAAAAAATATATATATTGTCAATACTCTGCTTAACTGAACTCAAATCATTGCGGAGAGCTAGTTATGTTCCTCCAAACAGTGTGCCAATTTACCTTATATTTTAATTGTAATGAAAAGGACCAATATCATGGCCTCAGGGGTCGCTTCCGGTAGAGATATACATGTTGACAAAGTGCATTTTCCAGGGTTAAAGACACTTTAAATAGCCCTCCACAGTACTGTTTCTACCACATAAACACCTTCTACATGTGTAATGTCTTGTGACGTTACCAATCATTTTGAAGTAATGTTCATATAACTTTTCATAAACATTGACAGTTAAAAAACATTAGCTTAGCCTGGGCTTTCAGGATTTCCAGAAACACAGGTAATAGAGGACTACAACACTGCATCTAGCTTCTAGTACTAACTCTAATATCCATCAGATAACTACAAGAAGTAAATCATCTCCCCAAGTCTCAGTCTAGTCTCTTAACTGGGGAGTCTAGTACCCAGTGCTGTAAACAATAATTAAAAAAAAAAATAGGTTGGTGTAAAGCATAAAATTAACTCAGCCTAGGAATTCTTCCTAACATCTGGCATGGTGTTGGACTTCTACTTAACAATCAAGCCAGGAAACCATGCCATTGATGCTATTGTATGGGCATCTGGAGAGGTTACTGGAATAAAAATAGAACTAGAAAGTAAGATAGACTATAGAACATAAATATTTTTTGAGACAGAGTAATACATTTTTCCATTTTCTTGTCTGTCTGTCTGTATGTATGTATGTATGTGTGTATATTTCATGCATGTGGGTTCATGTATGAGAAGAGATGCAGAAGTCTGTGTGTGCCTATGCATGTGATGGCCTGAGGCTGATGTTGGGCACCATCCTTAACCATAACTCTCCATCCTTGATCATAAGGCCAGAACTCTCCATATGACTAGTATTGATAGTCAGTTTATTCTTAGTAAGTATTCCTATTACCTCCCCATCCTGGTATTGCAGATGAATCACCACACACTCTAGAATTTTCATGAGTTCTACAGATATAAACTCAGACTCTCAGGTTTGCATGGCAAAAATTTCTACCATGGAGCTACCTCCCCAGCCTCTCAGAGTAGGTTTTTCCTTTTAATTAATAATGTTACATATATGGAAAAATATGTAAATAAGTCTGCTAAGTCCATTTAGAGCAGCAACACTATTTTAATAAATATACTGAAGGAATAAATTGAAGAAATCAGAGAGGAAAAATTTAAAGTCCATAGAAACAACCAATATCAAAACTGCAACCTGCCCAGTCTTCTTGAACACAGCAAAGTCAGTCAACTCTTAGAGCAATTGTATAGTGATAAGTGCTCACAGTAAATCAGATCTAATGGAAACAACCTAATGATGCTCCTTAAATCTTTAGGAAAACAAGAAGCCAACCACAAACCCATGAGTGGTATCCCAGCTGCTTAGAGAGGAATGCATCTCTGTCTGCTATACCTACCACAGCCAGCTGCTTTTAAAACAGGGATTCCCTGTGGGAACATACATAACCAATTCTACTGCACTCCTTGCATTTGCAGGGGTTACACAGAATCCCATCTATCATAACTCTTCCACCTGCTTGTGCATCTAGACAACCTACTTGACTGTAGTATATCCTCTCAGTTCACTCTAGTCTTTACTTTTTAGGTAGCCTTTTGAAGAGGTATATTTTATTTTTTCCCTTGCTTTAAAGTAGATGGCATCACCAAAGAGACCCAGGAAATTATTTTATGGTCTAACAAGGTGGTGGATTAGATTTCATATACACTGAATAATTTGCAATTGTGTGATTTAGAAAAATGTTTGATGTTTATGATATGTACATTTCTCTTTTACTACTGTACACAGGACTGGAATAGGGGCCACCAGGTGAATGAATACTCTGGACCCTGAGGTTATGAGTGTATTGCTGACTGAAAAGGTTTAGCTCAATTAGTAGTATGCTTATACAGCATGGAAGAAGTCCTGAGTTTCATTTGCAGCCCCACATAAACCAGATATGTTGGCGCAACCCAGTGATTTTTGCACTTTATATAGAGAATCATGAGTATCAGGAGTTCACAATCATCTGTAGCAGTGCTGTAAGTACAAGGCCAGCTTACAGACTTAAGACCCTATCTAGAAAAGTGGTTGGCTTAAGAGAGAAGAACTTTTTGTACTGCTTTCTCATTGAGGCACATGTACAGAAGAGCAAACATGGAGGACTTGGGTCCCAAGCTAGCCATTTTCCCCATTGAGGTTCACCGTTATTTCTATGATATGCAGAGATAGGAACACTTCCAAATCAAATTATAAATTATATTCTGAGAAGAGAACAGTGATGTTCTGAGTGATTCTTGCTGTGGTCTTACAAGTATTTATTTTTCTTTCCTCTTAAGCTTCTTCTATGGGTCTCTTGTCACCAGTCTGAACATAAGTTATTGTTTTTAAGAAGAATTCGTTTTATGAGGATGGAGAGTTGGCTTAGTAGTGAAGGGTTCTTCTTTTGCTTACAGTATATTCAGACTTAACTGCCCCTGTGGAGGCTTGCAACCATCTGAAACACAAGTTTCAGGGGATTAACACCCTATTCTGGCCTCCACAGGCACAAGATTTGCCAAAGGCACATGATCACAGAAACAAACATAGTTGCATGCTGATAAAATAAGAATAAAGAAATCAGATGGGCAATGGTGCTGCATGACTTTAATTCCAACACTAGGGAGGCAGAGGCAGGCAAATCTCTCTAAGTTCAAGGCCAGCCTGGTCTACAGAGTGAGTTCCAAGACAGCCAGAGAGACACACAGAAACTTTGCCTTGAAAAAAATAGTAAACTAACAAACATCTATATGTGTGTACTTATCTGTGTGGGAGGAATATATAGGCACCCACATTCCACAATGTGTTTATGAAAGTCAAACAGGTCATCAAACTTAGCAAGTGCCTTTACTCACTGATTAATTAGTTGGCCTTTGAACTCAGTATATAGCCAAGAATGAATATGAATTTCTGAACTTCCTATCTTTGTCTCTTTGGTGCTTGCTCCAGACTTACTTTATGCAGTACTGTGGATGGTACCCAGGCCTGAAAGCTTAAGTAGGCACTCTAACAACTGAGCTACATCTGTAGTATATGGTTTAGAAGTTTAATGAGATCTTGAAAAGATTTTGTGGCAGACTTTATTTAGGTTCAATCTGGAGATGAAAGTGATACCATGTTAATCTACATTCAATGCCAGTGTGTTACTTTCATTATTGGGTGACAGTAAGTTTGAACTTTCACAACCTCTTCTTTCTACAAATAAAAATGTGAAATGGTCCCTGCTTCATATTTTAGCAAGTGAACTAAAGATAGTAAACTCTGCAAAGGTATAACCCAGAGCTCTCAGAATAAATTGTATTTCATAAACCTACATTTAGATATGTGAAGATATCAATATCACATCAGAGAAACTTCCTCAGATTTAGCAAAAATACAAAGGGCACTGTTAGTATTCTGTTAAACTCCACCTTCACAGTTACCTGGCAGTGCCCAGGTATGCTCCTCCTCATAGTTACCTGGCAACAGCTGGGTAGGCCTGCCCACTATAAAAAGGGCTGCTTGTCCCCTCCTCTCTCTCTTGCTCCTTTGATCTTTGCCTGCCTGCTCTCTGTCCCCTCTCCCCTCCCCATACCCATCCCCCTCTCTCCACGTAGTCATGGCCGGCCTCTACTTCTCTACCTCTCTGCTCTCCATCCACACCGAATAAGCCTCCCCTCGTGGAACCGTCTGGTCTGGCATTATCTGTCCAAGCTGTGAGCGAAAAATCCTTTCAGGCACCATTTACATTTGCTTTTCTAAGATCAAAAGAAGACAGTTCTTCCCATCATATCTTTTTCTCTCTTTTTCTGTCTGTCTATCTCTCTCTGTCTCTTTTTCTCTCTGTATCTCTTTGTATTATATGTATGCAAATATATGTTTTCATATGTGTGTAGATACACAAGGTTGTATATAGCTGCTATCCTCAGTTCTCTCATGTGCATGCTTTCTTTCTTTCTTTCTTTCTTTCTTTCTTTCTTTCTTTCTTTCTTTTTTTCTTTTTTCTTTCTTTCTTTCTTTCTTTTCTCTTTCTAATGCAAGGTCTCTTACTGAACTTGGAATAAGTAATTAATGTATTCTACCTAACAAGTGTTTCTAACTAACCCTGTATATCTGACTTCAAAGTATTGGAATTATAGATAGTCCACCACAACTGGTGAACATTTCCATGTACACTATAGAAATCTAAATCCTTGTCCTTACAACTATATGAAATCCACTTATCTACAAAACCATCTCCCATTCTGAAGACAGCTGCCTCCAAATTTAAATCTGTCTGTTGATTCTGTGTGTGCTCTGGTTCTAGAGAAACTTACACAAAAAAACTCAGTAATAGTACAATAAATTCATATTTCAGTTGACATTCATTTCCAAAAGCCTGTCACAACATAAAGACACTGTCTCTGTTATATGCAATATTATGTGGGTAGTCTTTTATAATATACCACATATCATTCATAGTAATTAAACATTTTAAATGGCTTTATTCATTCTCTTTGCAAAGCTACATAGGCTACCAGAAAAAATACCTTGCTGTCTTGTAAGTTTTCTATTTCTGTGATAAAAAATCTTGACAAAAGTAAATTAAGGGAGCAAGAATTTATTTCAATGCTAAAACAGGAAATAACCTGAGAACTACCAAAATAATCTATACAGCCTACGGTAAGACACTCAGTTGTTACTTTCCAAAAGAAGATCATCTGGATATGTCTCCTTTTACTAAACATTTCCTTTTCTAAACAACCATGTCTGAAGTTTTTATTAAAAGAGCATTTCTAGGAACCAATGAGATGGCTCAGTAGGTAAAAGCATTTGCTTTCAAGTTTAATCCTTGGGATGTACATTGTAATAGGAGAAATTTGACTCCAGAAAGTTGTTCTCTGACATCCATTCCATCAAAAACCCTCACAATTGAAATAGATGTGATGAAAAAGTGCCCCTTATCCCTGACATAGACAAAACAGAGATAGAGGAAGAAATAACCATTCTTTGTAGTAATAATGTCCACACATTAAACTCTCTTCACCCTGAATCCAACTTCACCCAAATCAGGAATGGTTTCCAGCTCTGACAATGAAAGTTCCAAGCTTTTAGCCATTGTTAACCAGGTTTGAAGAGCATCAGTGTGAAGGTGTGAGAAGTGTCCTCATCTGATAAATGATCAGAATGATGAATATACTTCCTAAAATCTTTGGTTTATTATATTTTTGTCCATTATAATTTTCAGTAAACCAAAATAAATAACCATGCTTAATATAATTCAGTTCAGTTTCTTATGAATAGCTGGCTTGTTCTTGATGCCTATTGTCAGCTAAATAGATTAACATATAAGAAAAATAAAAAAGTTGCTGTCAGAACAGTAGTGAAGAGAGGTGATATCTTCCTATCAATAGTGAGAGGAGGCTGAGTGCTACCCTGTTACCATCAATAGCCTGATGAGATCCATTCCTCTTTTAAGGACCTAAGCTTGATAAAAGATTTCAATACTAGCCAATGTAAAGCAAACTTGGGGCTTTGTTAACTCTCTCTCTCTCTCTCTCTCTCTCTCTCTCTCTCTCTCTCTCTCTCTTTGTGTGTGTGTGTGTGTGTGTGTGTGTGTGTGTATACATTTATTCATATCAGGCAGCATGTGCATATGTGTGTATGCATATTTTCTGGTAATAGCAAGACTTGGTTTTATTCCTCAGTTATAAGCCTGCCCATTGATTTATGAGACATTCTTTCACTAGATCTAAATTCATTGATCAGTTGTATTGGTGAGGCAATGAGCTTCAGGGATCTGCTTTTATGTTCCCTCCAGGACTGAGATTATACTTTTGTGGCTTTTACACTGGTTTTTATATTGTACTTTTGTGGCTTTTACACTGGTTTTTATATTGCTAGTCCCTCATCATCACTTTGTTAGAGCTATAGTCCAACCAATATGAATGTAGACAGTATTAAGAAAGCTTGTTCTAGACCTTCTGTTACACAAAACACTACATAGAGCAACTGCTTCAATTCTAGATAGCTGTAATGTATGTTTTTACTACTTTGTAACATTATTCTGGAAAATATTCCATCTCTTTTTAATGAGGCATGCCTCTTCCAGGTAAATATTTGGTAGATATTCAATATATGGTCTCAACTCAAGTGAATATTTTGGAAACAGTACTTTGTGTATGAAGGCATATGTAAACATATGCACATGCTTGCACTTGTGTATGGTATCATAGAATAATCTTGAATGGTGTTCTTTAGGACACACACTACCTACCTAGTCTCCTTGAGACTAAGTCTCTCATTGCCCTATAATTTGCTGATTGAGTTAGACTGGTTGGTTAGTGAGGCCTCACCTGACTATTCTCTCCATCGCTAGTGCTATAAGCACTTGCCGGCAGAACTGGAATTTTTCAAGTGTATTAGAGATCAAAGTTAAATCCTTATGCTTGCAAAGTAAGTACCTTACTGATTGTTCAGTCTCCTTGGTATCTTGAAAACAGTAATTTTGCAATGATGACTAAACAACTGATAATTTAAGAAAAACAAATGTGAGATCTTGGCCTATCTTTTTCTTGTGCCAGTCTTTGGTAGAAGAATGGAAACTATACATTCTTTGTGTTGTATGTGCTTCCACACATATGTGTATATTTGTATGGGTACTTATGTAGTTGTTTGTGTGTGTGTTTGTGTGTGTGTGTGTATGTTTGTGTGTGTGTTTGTGTGTGTGTGTATGTTTGTGTGTGTTGTGTCTTCACTGGAATGGTTATTCATGAGAGACAGCACTGCTTGTATTCTAATGCTAATTTGAGCCCCCAAAACTGGTTGCTCCAGAGACAAGAGATTTCACCAGGCAGATGTTAAGTGACCCTTACCCAAGTGTCTTGGTAAGTAAAGATGCCAACAGCCAATAGTTGAACAGAAGAGACACAGGGGTGTTTCCTGGACTTGGGACTGCAAGGAAGAAGCACATAGAGGAGAGAAGAAAAGGGAACCCTCCGTGGGTTTGTTGATCAATAAAAAAACATGGGCTTGAGGGCTGGACAATTGGAGTTAAAAAGAGCCCAGATGAAACATAGAAAATAGTAATTAATAACTCAGGATTATTGATAAGAAGTAGAAAATAACAGCCTGAAGAATAGGCAGCTGCCCAGATATCGTGCTGCTTAAGACATACTGTAAATATAAAGTCTGTGAGTGTGTCTTTCATCCGGGATCACAATAACCAAAAGGTGTGGTAGGAACCCTAGGTTGAGATGTCAAATATTTATTTCTACATATCTTGGAAGTAGATTGCTTGGGGATGATGTCAGTAGATTGATGCCAGTATAAAAGTACATTAAAAGTAGCATGACAAAAATAACTAAATTATACTTACTTTACTTTTTAATACAGTTGTCCAATACTGTAAGTATACTCAAAGTGTGAGGAAAAAGAAATGCTCTTGTGTCTCTTATGTTCTCAGTGACTTTCATTCACCTTCTACTGACAGGCAGGAGAGTAGACAATGAGTAACTCACAGCCACTGACCTAACTTCAGGAAACAAAGCTGACGACAGAGGGCAAACTGTGTGGATATAATTCTTCCTTGCTGTCAAAAGCTGGAATGATAATCGATTACCTTAATAACACTCTGCAATAATGGCTAGAAATATTAGAGAGACTTCAATCACAATTATCTACCTACTCCATTATGCATGCTTTGATGAGTTTTAATGAAAACAGAGGCTGGTGCCAAGCAGAGAAAATTGTAGCATCATAATAGCCAGAGTGCAAGATTGTAGACTGTAAAAGTACCTTAGAAATGAATTAAGCACTGCTTGAGACGAAAAAACAAATTTTGATTTAAAAATTTGCCTAAACATTTCCTACAAACTCCCTGTAATTCTTTTCTATTGACCTACACAAGTGAAGCTGGCATTAGTTTTATCAAAATAGGAAGGCTCTACATAAACAACATTGCACATAAATATGCAATTTACTGAACAACAGAAAAAAAAGTGCACCTGTGAAACAAATGTCTTTTAATAGATGGCCAAGTACCTGTTAATATTAGAAATATTCACAAATTGAAAGCAAACTGAATTCTAAGAGAAAAGTTTTAAAAGTATAAAAAACTGACTTTTTTTTCTTTTTGTTAGTATTATTTTTTGTTTTTTTTTATTTTTTCTCAAATCATAAGTAAGACCTCTAGGCATACCAAAAAAAACATGTCCCTGAAGGGTAACTTTTTGAATTCAGAAGGCCAAAACATAGAACATGCACATCCCTTACAATATCTCAGCCTAGAACTAGTAGTTCTATTCCAACTATGTAAGCATTCTGTGTTCTCTCATCTCCCTCCCCACCCCCTATTTATGGTTATTTAATCAACATCTCTATAAAACCCACCATTTCTAGTCTCTGAATTTCTTCTTTGAACTCTTAAGACAAAGTCCAGAAATCTACTAACTGTGGAGACTTTTGGAAGTTGTTTCTTAAGACCTGCAATCTAAGCTTCACCAGGAACACAGAAATACTGTACAAATTAAAAACACATGTAAATTCACCTGTTGTTTTATATTTAAGAAAAAGAAATTAAAATTCTACATTGTGATCAACTTATTTTGTTCATATTGTACACATTGTTAATGATTTATAAATATTGCAGCATGTGGATGCTGATAATTTGTTATTTGGAGTTATACTTTCACCTAGATGGGACTTTGGGAGTATGGCAAAAATAACCATATACAGAGAAGCATGATAGTGATCAGAAGTGCAGCAGAGAAAATCTCAGAGTCATGACTGATCACCAAAGTAGAGGACCAAAATTAAACTTCCTGAATTGACAGGTTACTTCTCCACTGGTGAAATCGCCAATTAAGGCCAGATTAGATTACATTAAAGGCAGGTTGATTTGGAAGCTACTCTTGGGTGAGTTCACTCACCCCAAGGATTGGATCAAGAGTGTCACCATAAGTGTATGACAGTGTGGAGAGATAGGAAAAGCATACAGAGAGACAAGAGAAAGAGAAGAGAGAGTGGGAGAGACCAAAATGTCTGGATTGTATATGGGAGAGACCAAGATGTCTGGATTGTATAGGGAGGAGTATCTGGGGAAGGCAGCTCAGCCTGTGAGCTAAAAAGTTCAGAGTTGAGGGCAGGGTATTCCAGGTAGGGATGGAGTGATGCTGGGAGAACCTATAGGCCAGGTCTGCTTTGGTATGTAAAAATAAACCCCAGTCCCTTGTTCCACGTGGAAACCAAACAGGAATGATTGGCACCTTTCTTTTGGGTCATTATAAAGTGTGGTAGTAGGGGATGGGATGGAAAAGCAGATTTAGGGAGTAGTTATCAAGCTTCTCAGATTGCAAAATCTCTGAGAAAGTCAAGTTTAAACATTCAGTTCATATGTCAGCTAATTGTCATTTGTTCTAACGTTGGGGTCGTCCTACACAGAAGGTGAAGTCAGGATCACTCATTGCTCATTCAGCGAGCTTTTTATAGTTTTCACGGCAGCAGCCATTAGACACAATGTGATTGGCAGAATACTGTGACTTTTTAAACTGACTGGTCTTTAGAGAATGAGGTGACAAAGACTTCCCTTGTCCTGCTTAATGTGTCCCCACCTACAGCTAGGTCCAATCCTCACCTCCACTCCTTCCAGCCACCACCCGATGCACATGGTCTGATGAATGATAATTAGCCTCTCCTTTCTGGAGGACAACTGTTCCATGACCTTTCCAAAGTTCCTGAGCTGACCTCTTCAGTAGGTGACCTCTATCTTAATCTTGGCTTTATCTCTAGGAAAATTCCAGATCAATTGCTGGGGCCTTGGAGGCTAGCAAATGTTGCTGGGGTAGTCTGCAAACTGCTGCTGATTATTGTCTTTATCAAAGGCCAGGTGGTAGGGCAGATTCAGAGTCCAGGACTTGCTTAGACTTGCCTGGAATTGCCCAGTTCTTGGAAATAGAAATTTAGGCCTGGTCTCCTAAACTGTCAGTTTGAAGCCTGTCATGGAATCAGCTTAGCCTTCACAATAGAAAAGTATGTTAATGAAGAGGTCAGCTCAGAAACTTTGGATCATTTGTCCCTCTGGAAAAGAGAGGCTAATTAACATTCCTCAGACCACAAGGGGTGGGGATTAACCTGCTGGTGGGAAAGGCCCGGAGCACATGGACACATTCCACATGATGGACTGTTGGCCACCTGAAGACAAGGGAAGCCCTTGCCACCTCATTCCCTAAAATCCAATCAGTTTTAAAGTTACACTATTCTGCCAATCATATTATGCATAGTCGCTGTTTCTCTAGGCTAACCCTAAAAGCTGTATAAAAACTGCCCAAAGGAGCTGCCCAGGTTCATTGCCTCTCCTTTTGGATGCAGGATTACCCCAACATGCTGGAACAATAAAATTCCTCTTACTTCTGCACTGATTTCCATCTCTGTGTTGTTCACTCAAGGGGTCCCTTGTAAGCTAAGGCTCATCAGAGTCTTACATTAACATACAACTACCACAATAAAATCTTCATGAAATCATTATCATGATAGAACATGGAATTTGTAACCTAATATATGTTCTTAAGCCACAGTTACACTTTTAATAAACTATAGTGCTTTTGAGGTGAAAGCTGTGTGGTTTTTTTTCTAATGTCCTTACTAGATGATCCAACATTCATAATTATCTGTGATTCTCATAAGACCTTGGTTTGTTGTCATCTCATTCCCATTTCACTGGTGAATCACTGAAGCTCAAGATAGTAAGACCACCCAGATACACACTCCATAGAACCATATTTGAATGACATTCCTTTTTGAGAATGAGGTCTTTCCACTGACATTCATGCCTGGTTTTTTATGTTTATTTGTTTTGTGTTCAACTTCCTTTTCTTTCTGTTGTTGAGTTTTAATAGGGAAGTTGTCCTTGGCAAGGCTTATAGAGAACACTTGGTAAGTCATTCCTATTTCAGGGAATAGTGCTATGACCACTAAGATCCCTCTTTTCTTTGTCTTGAAAATAACTAAGCTAATTCCTATTATTTTTCAAGATATCATTATTCCCTCATGATGTTAGTCCTGTACCTTTTTGTATACTCAGGTATGCCTTTCTAAAAACCCTCTTTCATCTCATTCCACCACTCACCCAAGTTAAGCATGCTTAGAAAACTTGGCTCTTACCAGTACTATTGCAGTACACCTGGAGTGGTTGCAGTGGTCCACTGCCATCAGAGTCAACATAGAAAAACCCAGATGGGTTCCCTCTGTGTCTGTATACCTCACAGGATTGCTCATAGGTGGCTGGAAAGACACAAAAGCAAATTATACTTGACTCTTAATATCCCTCTGCAGGAGTCAGTAGCTCATACTCAAGGCCCTGTTTATGCTTTTTCCTTTCCTTCCTGTATAGCCCCAAGGGCCTTTTCAACATTCTAGTACTTTGCAGACTTGTGCCCTTTCATTCTCGTTTCTGATGCTGTAAACAAAATACCCTGACAAGAAGCAACTTAAGTTAGAAAGAGTTTATTTTAGTTCACAATTCTAGGTCTCAATCCACCACTGTAGAGAAGTCAACACTGCAGAAACTTGAAACAGTGAATCACATCACATCCATAGCCAAGGACACTAAGAAGCAATTGTATATTTGCTTCCTCGATGGATTCCTTATACTCTGCTTGATTTCTTCACTCAATTAGCTTAGAAACTATTCTATTCGTGTTGGGTTTTCTTACTCAACTTGACACAAGCTAGGGACATTTTTGTAAATGGAACCTCAATGGTGAAAATGCCCCTGCCAGACTAGAGTGTAAAGAATAGTCTAGAGAATTTTCTTTATTAATGATTGATATGGAAGCGTCCAGCTCACTGGAGGCTATGCCACTCTTTAGAAGATTATCTTATGTGGCATTAGAAAGAAGGCTGATCAAGCCATGAGAGCAAGCCAGTAAGTAGTACTTCTCCATTGCAGCCCTTCTGTTCCTGCCTCCAGGTTCATCCCTTTAGTTCTTGCTCTGACATACTTTCATGAAGAAATATAACTAAGCTGAAATACATCCTTTCCTTATGGTGTTTATCACAACGGAAACCTAACTAAAAGAAGGAAGTCCTATTTAGGGGATGATGCCACCCACAGTTGGCTGGGTCTTCCACACCAATTAATTTAAGACAATCCCTATAAACATGCCCTCAGGCGAACTCTATTTTAACAGTCCCTCAGTGAGATTCTCTTCTAAGGTGACTCTAGGTTGTATCAAGCCGAGATTTAAAGCTCACTATCACATGTTCTTAATTTATTATCATTCATTCATTCTTTTTATCACATCTCATGAGTACATGTACCCTAAATTTCTTCCCTTGTCCCTTTTGATTTGCATTCTACCTTTCTATCCCCACAGTACACTACAATAAAGTCATGAAAATATTGGTCTATCTTCTCTATGCTAAGAACCTCTAAGATCCATGGATGAGTGCCATATGACACTGCATAATGGCATCTATCAAATGGCACCAGGGACTAACACTTATTTGGTTAGTTAATTTAAAATGTACATATGCTGCTGCTGCTATACCATTTTAGCAATAAAATATGAGAACACCACCTTGAAGTATATGTGGCGTGTGTGTGTGTGTGTGTGTGTGTGTGTATGCATGTTTGTGTGTGAGAAGACCAATAGATAACTTCAAAGATCATTTCTTACTAGTCACACTGTTTTTCTCTCCTTGCTCTTTGGGTAGGCTGGCTGGCCAGTAAACTTTAAGGATCTGGCTATCAACACCTCCTCAGCATGACAATTACAAGCATGCATAACCTATTAAGCTTGCATATGTTCTGGGAATCATACTCAGGTCCTCTTGTCTGCAAAGCAATCAGTTTACCAACTGAGATATCTTGTAGTACAGAGAGATACTCCCTTAAATTTATACATCCCAAACTTAGGAAAGTGATTGTTACAATATTAGATCTAGGTTCAATCCATCTTTGTCTAACAAGTGCTTCCTAATTTACAGATATATGTCAACAAGTATGATTTTCACCAAAGAATGGATCCCTGGGTAAGATTATCTGTCTGTGTCCTTATGTTTACAAACCAGAGCAGGCATAGAGGTCTTTGTGTGTTCACACAAGAGCAGAAACAGGTCATAGGTGTCACACAGTTTGGAGTTTTAACAGAGCTGTAGATTTGATAAATATTAATATCAATAAACTAACACTAGCAGATTTGAAATAATGCAAAGAAGATGGCTTAAATGACATATTAAGCATGCCCCCAAAGGTATTATATGTTTGGCTAAGGTAGAATCCACTGGTCTCCTTAGGAAACATCCCGATGAAAAATCCTAATGGGGAGATCTTGGAAATCTCTACTGCATTCCTCAAGGATGAGAACAGCTTCACAATGGTTGAAGATGAGCTGCTGATCTACTTGTATGTTTTCAGACAGAGGTATGTTTCTCAAAAGTCTCCCATCTTCAACTCTACTGGCAGAACTGGATGTCATCTATGGTTTCTATATGTTTGGGATGGTGCCTCTGGCCAGCCACAACATCCAAGTACTGATGCAGGCAGCAACGGTTGTGATAGGGACAAACCTGCTTTATCTTTTGCAATTCTTCTGCTTTTACTTCTTTGCTATTCTATGGCCAAATGCTGCTGCCTTCTGGTAATTTGATTCTCACTGATGGCAGCATGGGATTTAAGAAAACAGTTTTAGTTTTTCTCTGGCTCAAAAGCTCCTGGTTGTTAGAGTGAGAGGCTACAATTTTATTAACTCTTGATGAGTGAAAGAGAAAAAAAAAAGGGGGGGAATTTAAACACATACATAAACATACATACACACACACACACACATTTTTCCGGCCCAAACAGCTGTCTCAGTAATTTCACAAGTGTTCATGAATACTTATATGCAAACACATATACCTATACACATATGCATATAGATACATATAGACAAAAATACATATACATATATACATTTTGGTGGATAAATAAGAGCCCCCAAAAGCCATACTTTATTTCTTCTCTCTGGCAATTTATACCTACTTAGACAAAAGTTCTTCATAAAATTACCACATGTATATAATATTTCACAAAAGCAGAGTTACAGAAGGATGTTCATAGTAAATTCAAAGTAGTGTTTCACACTATTAGCATATCATTAGTTCAAAGCAACAGCTTTGCATGGCCTTGCTTTATTACAGTGCACATGTGTTTCTTCATCCTTGGACATGGCATATAATGAATGATTTTTTTGATCACAAATTTATTCCAAGCCTATTTTCTTATCCAAGTACAATTAGCCTGTGATATGAGATGATTTGCAGAGCTCTATTTCCCGTAACTTTCTATAGGGGACTTGAGATTACTTGTATCAATTTAAGAGTTCTATAAAATCATGATCAGGATTCGTGACATCTTCAATTTGTCTATGGAGCATTACTACATGAGAGTACATCTTCATGTTGATTTGCAGAAAAATTGCCCAATAGCATAGGCTGATGGTCAGGAATCATTAGACTTTATAATAATGGGAGGAAACAGCATATCTGGAGCAAGAAGAAATCAGGGGTGAAGTCATTTTGCTCACACATCACAGCCATGTAAAATAGTGAGCCATCTCCAGAATGATCACTTGTGTACCTTAGCCCTTCCTAGAAGGCTTTTGTCAGGATGATGTTGTAATATAGGTTTGTTGTCTCTTAGATTGTACTCTGTGTGTGTGCATATGTGTGTGCATATGTGTCTCTGAGTGTGTGTGTATGTGTGTGTGTGTCTGTGTGTGTCTGTGTGTGGTGGGTTTTAATTCCTATCTGATACATCTAGACCACAAGCAACTTTGGAAAGAAAAGTTTGATTTCATCTTGAGCTTGTCGTAATTCACCTTTTAGGGAGGACAAGGCAAAATTTAAAGGCAGAAACACGAGTCAAGGACTGTTACAGAGGCCTTGAAAGAGTATGGCTTACTGACTCCCATTTCATGGCTTGTTCTGTCTGCTTCATTATAACATTCAGTGGCACCTGCCATTAAATAACACCATCTATAATTGGCTGCCCGCTTTGATCTTTGTTCAAAAAAAAATTACCTACAGTCTTGCCTACAGGGCAATCTTATGGAGGCATTTTATCAACTGAGGATTCATCTTCTGAGATGACTATCGATTGTTTCAACTTAACAAATTCTAGCCACCACAGTATGCCGAGATGTTCATATGTAGGTGAAAGGACAACCTCAGGCATCTGTTAACATACTCATCCTTGTTTTATTAAGGGTTCCTTGTTTTTCCACTGCATATACAATAGGCTAGCTGAAAATACAGAATAGGCATACTTTCCGGCTATTATCTTAATGCATGTCTGGGGGATGTGAACTCTGGCCTTCATGGCAAAAGCACTTTAGCCCATTGAACCATCACCCCAGCTCTGGATTCTGCTATTTCTATGTAAGGATTCAGCTATGCAGATCTGATACTTTGTATCCTTTTTACCAATGCACTCTAATTCCTTCAACATGTTCTTGCTCTTATTTCCTATGCTTAGTTTTTTTGGTCTGTTTTGCTATCTTGATATTCTTCTCTTTTTGTTGTTGTTGTGGTATTTGTTTTGATGTGTGTGTGGTTACTTGCCAGTTTATTCATTTTTATTTCTATTTTTATTTTTTTGCCATTCTGAGTTTAAATTATTGTTCAAACTTTAGTTGAGTTGTTTCAAATTAGGTCAAGCATTACTAAAATTTTCAGTATTCCTTTTTCTACATGAGCTTAATATAGCTTGCCACAAAGGATATATGTGATGAGACTGGGAATGCACATGCTCTTATATATAAAGATGGTCTTATAGTGTCTTTTGAGAACAGTTCAGATTATAGCACACAGTTTCACAGATGTCAGATTTTCTTTTTAATTTTCTGACACAGGAATTGAAAATTAACTAAGAAGTTTGGTATAGAAAGACACTAAAGATGCGGAATCTGTGTCTTTGTGCTCCTAGGTAGCCTTGTTTTTTGCCAGATGCCAATGATGCTAGCTCTTCTTCAGAGGGAGTGTTAATGTAGAAATGAAGGCCCATTATGTGAAAATAAGCAGGTCTCTGTAGGTTTGAGGTGAGCCTATTCTACATAGAGAACTCCTGGTCAGCCAAGGCTACATAGTACAAGTTTGTTCAAAAGAATAAAAGTAGTTGGGCCAGATTACTCTCTTGTCCTTGGGCCTTTATCTTAAGATGTACTAAGGACATGGATGGAATAAGTGTCCTTTAACTGAGATACTTCATTGAATTGCTGTTTCTAGTGCAATCCCTATGAGCTAGGAAATCCTGAGGTTCAGAAGGTTGTGACTCCCTTTCTGTATCTTATTCTATTGTTGCTCAGATGACTGGGAAGCCATAAGGAAGAAGGTAACACTGGACCCAGTCATATAGTGGGCACAAAGATAAAATTCCATGAAATTGCAGACTTAGATATTAGAAAGTTGAATGTATGAATTTTCTAGTGGGAAAAAAGAGTCAGATTTTCCTATAAACTAGAAGAAGCAAATATACTTAGTCATGTTTCAAATATAGAAAGAGTAATTAAAAATGTTAAACACAGCTGTAACAGAATGAAAAACAAGAAAATAAGAAGGAAGTTGTTCGTAGGGCTGGACAGACTGCTGTAAGTAGGGTGCTTGCCATGCAGGCCTGACGACATGAGCCTGATTGCTAGAATCCACACACAGAGCTGTGTGTACCAGTGTGTGCCTGAGTATGCCTGCAATCCCAGTTGAATTGGAGAGCTCCAGGTTCAGTGAAAGACTCTACCTCATTGGTCTAGCCTCAGTAGAGAATATGCACCTAACACTCGACAGACTTGAGGCCCCAGCAAGTGGGGAAGTCTGCTGGGGTGGAGGAAGGGGTTGGGGATATACTCTTGGAGGTAGTGGAGGAGGAATGGGAGGCTAAATTGGAAGGTAGATAGTGATGGACTTTAGATTACATTATCTACATTTTATATAATATATAAATAATAGTAATAATAATAAATACTTTTTAAAAAAGGAAAAATATGAAGAAAGTGGTAAGTGACAGTGTAAGATATCCAACATTGACCACCACATGCACATGTAATTACAGATACAAGCATATCCATGAACAGGCACAGATACAATATTAGTGGAAGGTTGGGAGAATCTCTTTGTGGTCACCAGATGATGCTAGGGAAATCAAGATTCCATCTTGGGGTTCTTAACCTCCTTAATAGAATAATTTAAGAGTTATATAATTGGATTTAATTGAAAGTTCAAGGAAAATTTTATTAGAGTTTAAAAGAAAATATTCAGTACATGCAAAGCTGAAAATCTCAGTAGCTACTCAGAGGAGGAGTAAGAGAAAACTAAGGTGGAAAAAAACCATTTTGTTTGAGTTAAGCAGACATGGATGTTAGCCACATGGTGGGAGTAGGTCACATGGTGGGAAAATGATGTTCAGAGAAAAAGTCAGACAACCCCAGTACCAGGGAGAGTATTCTTAGGCTCTGGCCAATATCCAGTAGAGAAAGACAGAAGGGAAGAAAGAGGAAGACTTTCTTAGTCAGAACACAAAAACTCCCATAGACTCACAAAAACTTCAGGGCACCTCACAGGAACTGTGCAGGGTGTAAGCTTTCTAGAAAGGAGAGAATATTACCTAAATAATAAAAAAAATTCCTCCTTTATCTCTTTAGCATTGTTTAAGGACCCGACTTCCTGAGGCTTAGTCTCATGGCGTGATGATTAACCAGCACAATTGTATTAAATCTTAAGAGAGGAGACAATGGTATGTCTTCAGAAAGAAGGATATTTCATTTTAATGCTCAAAAATATGCTGTGGAGGTAGCAAAGTTTGTCTCTATCTCGGCCTTGCTGTTGAAGGGTTAAAACCATGAGTTGATGCAAACAGATGCACTCCTAAGAGAAAAGAACAGTGGCAGACATGTAAAGCTCTTCAGGAGACATTTTTACACAAACAGAGCAGATATGTGGTGTGACAAGGCAGAACAAATAAATCCATTTTTTCAAATTTGAGGCAATTAATCTGAGTACAATTCTGGTGGATAAATTATTGTCTAATGTACAAGTTAAAATGTCCTTGTGATGTTCTCTCTCATTAGAGATAATGATAGTATTCAGATGTATTTAGACAGCAAAATAGTTCTGTTTAGGCCTCACCTTTTCAAGGACTAAGACCATAGTTATAGTTTTATAGCTTTGCCATTTTTATTTCTACAGTACAACTATAGAAACAAATATGAAACTCAGTATATGTGTGCACATGTGTGTGTGCATATAGGGGCCCAGGAGCCTAAAGTAACTTTTAACTCCTTCTTTCTTGTCTAATATTACAACTTAAAATTTTGCAATGTCTTTTGAGTTCTGTGTGGGGCCTCAGACATCAAAGCTCTGCATACTGTAATATAATTTCCTGATAGTCTGTGAACTGCCTTTTGTAATTATGATTAGTTTCAACACCATTTTTCTACTCTGTGTTGACACAAGGCCAAGTCAAATTCTCAAAAATCTAGTACACTGGGGCTTTGATAAACTTAATTAAATAAATGACTGCTAAATAAAATGCTTCACAAGCATTTACTTAGTTTACAGAATTAATTTGATCTTATTTATGTTATAGGCAATGTGGATCCATCTTTAATGGACTGGATTCATATAGCAAATCATCTTTCTCTGAGGACATCACAAGAAGAAAAATAACATTGAAACATTTTTAAGTTATTTCATTAAAGTATTACAGCCCTGTTGCTGCTGCTATGTTCTTCACAGTGTATGATGAAGGCATCATACTGGTTAGGTACTTTCTGATTAATTGGAAAATATGAAGACTATTACCTACTATTGGCATTTGTTCTAGGCTGCTCCCACTCACAGTTACCTGGCAACGGTCAGGTATGCCTGACTTACTCTAAAAGAGGCTGCTTGCCTCCTCCTCTCTCTATTGCACTCTTGTTCTTGCTCCTGCTTTCCCATTCTCCCCATTCCCCTCTCCTTCTCTCTCTATGTGCGCATGGCCAGCCTCTACTCCTCTACTAGTCTAATTCTGTATTCTCTCTTTCTGCCTTTCTCTGTCTTTATACCCTCTCAACTCTCTTCCCTATGCCCTGAGTAAAGTCTACTCTATACTATACCTTCCTATGGCTGATCCCTCAGGGAAAAGGGATGACTCAACATGGGCCCACAGAGGCACCCCCTTCCCTGACACCTGACTGCACATCAACCAAACATATTTGTCTCTCCTTATCTTACAAAGCACAACACCTAATTCTAGGTTCAATACTACCCAAGCCTTATCTATATGTCATTGTATCTTTCAAAACCAGCTATTAAAAGCAGTGTGTACTAACAGTCACTATATACAAATGAAAAGCTTTATGTGCAAAGTGCCTGTTATATCTCAGAACATCTAGGCATTTTACCATGCAGAAGATCAATCTATAGTAAACAATATGTTCTATGGTATTGTATTATCATTTGCTGTTGACACAAAAATTAATGTTTAAGTTTTGTGAAAGAAATTTGTGAAGCTTGCTAACCATAGAATATACCAAAAATAAACCTTTGATAGCTTTGAAAGATTGTAAGTAATAGCAACCAAATTAAAGTACAAATAATAAACCAGGACCCACTTCACAGGATGAATATGCATCTTTGCAGGGTGTGTTGTCATTGATGTTTTAATGCACTTGTCTTTGGTTAGACACTCTATAGAGGCTGACAAAATTCCTAGTTGTTTGTTTTAGCATCTCAGGAAGAATCAGGAGCCACAGCTTCTGTCCTTAGTTAAATCCCCATGTATTTGTTCAGGTGATGGAGAAACATGGCCATTTTCCTTAATGCCAAATATTAATGAAGTTTCTGGGTCAAAAATTCATTGTATGATTATGGGAATACATATTTTCTTAATACAAAATTATCAAATATACACCTTAAAACTGAAAGTCAGTTTATGTAGCACTTAGATAATAGTAGACATAAAATATTTCTTGATATCAGGTCTGTAGGGTGAATTATAGCAAAAGAAAAACAGAGACAAAAAACCATGATGATTATATTTAATTTAAAACATTATTTTGCTGATTGGAAAACTAAAGTTGAGACTGAAAAATGCAGTATATAGCCACAAAAACACAAAGACATGGATTGAACTGTGCCTAGAGGCTGATACAAAACAGAGCTAAACTCTTTAATAGAAAAGATGGAAACGTTAAATATTTCCACACAGGTTGATGGTGGTATGTTTGTGTGTGTGTGTGTGTGTGTGTGTGTGTGTGTGTGTGTGTACCACATATGTGTTTTCTGAAATTATCTGAGTCTAGACTTCTGTATATTTTATACACAATTCTTGGAAGATTTTTGGAATATTTTGGAAGATAATAAACAAACTTTCGATGGCAATCAATAGTATCTCTTAGGTAATGAAGAAAAAGTAGACAAAAATAATAATCATTAATTATTGGGCTGAAAGAACAGTGGTAATACACTTATAAAACATGTGTATTTATTCAGTCATTTGGCTCATATTTTTAAGTATTATGTGCTCAAGACGGATATCTTAGACACTATTGGATTCCTGTGAGCATAAGCCTGATACTTAACCAGTACAGATTCTTAAGTGCTTTGCTTTCTACTAATATATTCAACAATATTCCCAGAAGTGGTATAATCCTGGTATTATATTAGATAATTTCTAATAGAACTTTAAACTTTTTAAAGCAGTGGATGTATTTCATTATGTATAATTATGAGCACATTAATCCTGGTTTCACAGATACTGTTGAATAGGATATAAAGTAATATTTTAGGTAATTTACATTATAGGTAGTATTGGAGAGAAGACAAACTTAGGGAAATGATAGAAGAATCGCTAGTTTGTGCAGCAGTAGTCTTAGATGCTTTTTGCACTGGTAAAATAACAACAGAATGCTGAGGGGTTCTTTAGAAAGATCTGTTTGCAAGTTAGGAGCATAGTTGTGTGGTCCCATGAGATAACACCTTCATTAAAAGAACTTTGAAGCATTTATCCTCTCAATAGCCAGAGGAGATAGCCCCAGGCTATCAGGGAGTTAAACAAAGCCCCAATGTATATTGTATTGGGTTGAAGAGAGTTGTCACCTTAATACATTACTTTCTTCCCAAATATTGGGTTTTTATATGTGTACAGAGAAAGGCACTCAAAATCCACCATATTAAGCTTCTTGAGACCTGAGATTGTAGGCCTATAATAGCACACCTGGCTCATCTAGAAAAGTTTTCTCAAAAATTGCTGCCTATTAATTCATGTGTGTGTGTGTGTGTGTGTGTGTGTGTGAGTGTTTACACATTTGCACATATGAGTATGTAAAACTTTGCATGTATGTGGGTATAGATTTGTATGAATGTATGTACACATGTGTGCACACAGAACTGTGCATGAATATATGAAAGGCAGAGGTCAATCTCAGTTGTTATTGCTCAGATAGCATCCTAATTTATTTTATTTTATTTTATTTTATTTTATTTTATTTATTTTATTTTATTTTACTTTGTTTTTGGTTTTGGAAGGTTTTTTGTTTGTTTTTTGTTGTTATTTTAGTTTTTGGTTTTGGATTTGTTTTGCTTTGTTTTTGATTTTTTTTCCCAAGATGCTGTTTCCTCGTTGTCCTGGGTTCACCAATTCAGCCTAATCTGACTCTGAGGATCCTCCTGTCTCAGTTTCCCAAGCATTGAGATTCTAAGGGCACACCAGCCTGTGATGTTTTTGCATAGGTTTTAGGTGTAAAACATGGATCCTTAGTCTGCAAGGCAAGCACTGTATTTATTTAAATATCTCAAACTCCACCCTTATGAGTTTTATTAACCTGTAATCTGTTTTTTTATCTTATTTCAAGTGTCAGTAGTTTTATAAAAGAATATAAAGGAATAATTCAAAATGTTAGTACTCACTTCAAGTTCAGCACATCCTGTTAAATCATAGTCTGCTCCTATCTGATTTATTCCTTGTCCATGTTTAAGCTTACCCAGTATGCACTGAGCAACTATTATGTAAAACTATTCCAGCCTAGAATATAGGTGGCTAGTATCTACCTAATTGGATCCAAAATTAATGTACAGTAAGTGTTCTGAGTAATCACCCACTGAATTATAAGTGCCCTTCCTACATCAGATGCATGGACCCATGTATGCTCCTTCTACCACTAGCAAAAGTACTCTTTAGGAACGATAAAAGATAAACTAGGCTTTCTATCTTCAAGCAAATCGAAATATAACACATACAATGTGATATGTTATGCTAGGGAACGGAGAAAACTTATTTAGCCTGGACAAAGAGAAGACTTGGGTCTGTGGAAAGTGCTAGTTAGAGGGGTTGAGGTGAGCTAGAAAAGAATGTAAATTCTGAGTATACAAGCAATCAGAGCACACAGGATATTCTAGTGTCTTTTCTCGCATTTTAATAAAATACTCAAACAAAAATTAACTGGGGAAAAATAATTTTATTGGTATATCATTCCAAGTTATAGTCCACTGCTCACAGTCAAGAACAGAGACAAATGGTTACAAACATGCAGCATGCTTGGCTGCTTGTGCTCACATCTTTTTCTCCACTTTTAAATGGTTCACGACTTGAGGAGTACTTTTGGAACTACCTTCAAGGAATTTGGCAGTAATTTGACATTGGGCTAGGACATGGAAGTAAGCTCAGGCACAGATTTGACTTTGGGCTATGACTCAAAAGTAAGCTCAATGTGAATACAGCTGAGAAATGTTTTCTTTGTATCTTGATTGGTCATGTTAAGATCATAAAGACAGTAATCATGGGACCATCAGGCTATGCTTTGTTTGTTCCTTAACTAACCTTTCTATGTTTTGTGTGTTCCTTGACTACTTTGCTTATGTCTTAGGACTGACTATATTCTTTGTATGGATCTAGAGTGATATAAAAGCAGACTGGAAAAAAAAAAACACTTCAGCCTCAGCACTGGCTGGAGTCATGTTATAATGTTGACTAATTGTCTCTATTTTCAGTCCTTGCTCCCTGCCTTGCGATCCTGTTGACTGACTGAGCTGGCTTGGTCAAGGATACCTTGTCTAGGAAATGTGCTGCCTAGACTGGACTTTGTCTTTTTTTTTCTCATTAAACTTGTTTTAATGGGTCTCAAAATTCTGTGACAGATTTTTGGTCAAGTTGTTTCCATTAAAAAGTACTGATTTTGAAAACTAATAACTTAAAACTGCCACACACACACACAAAAAAATGGTCCACAAAACATTCTTCCTTCTGAAGGTTTTACAATGCATTGTTATCATTAACCAGTCTTTTACTATTAAACTTAAATGGTCATTTGAGACAAACATCAATCAGTGTAGCCAATCTCCCACAGACATTCCAAAAGGGCAATCAAAATGAGGTAACTCCTCATTAAAATTCTCTTCTCTACGGTCATTTGGTTGTGTCAAATTGACAACTAAAGATAACCACCACACAGAAGAAGGCCCCAAGGAAAGTATAATTTGTGTTGCTTACTAAGTGTACTCCAGCATTCTAAGCAGCAATGGATTGAGACACATACTCTACTCCAGATGTGACCTTTCAAATTCTAAACCTGAGATTCCCAATATATTCCTCCTCTGTTGGCTGACTAATGGTTCTTTATTACCTACATGGAAGACGGGATGAAGTAATAAGATAAAAGATGACAGAGTCTCTATAGACTTTTGTGGAACAGTATGATATATGTGAGCTGTGAGCATAATTTGTAAGTGTGAATCATTCTAGAACTAAAAATGTGTTATTATCCTTACTCAGTTATCTTGGAATGTGTCTATCCAGCAAAGGATGAAATGGGTTTTTGATTTGTTTTTCTTTTTTTAAAAAACAAATAAGGTGAAAAAACAAGATATTAATATACCAGATTTTTGGTTAGTTCCTTGTCTCACTTTGCAAAAATCACTTGTCCTTAAACATTTTGCTCAATTGCTTAGAGACTAAACAGAAAACAACTGGCTATCAAGCTTATCTATTTATGGATACTGGTCTTGCAAATGAGCTGAGGTAATGCAAACCTTTCTCTAAGCTCCTCAGCTGGTATGGTTGTATTTGTGAATCTGATACTGACTTTCTGACCTCAAACTCCACTTTCTGTCCTCTAAAATCTAGAAATACAGACACACACACACACACACACACACACACACACGCACAAGCAAACACATAAATAGTTGTATCATGCTTGTAAGTTTTCAAATAGACCTCAATGTATCAGAATAAGCATGAAAAATTCCTTAGAAGTTTTTAGAGGGCATCCTAGTTGCACAGGATTTGTCTATGTCATCATTATTAGTGAGTCTCAAGACTTTAACTCAGGAGCTACAGATATAGCACAAACGGATATATTTTGAATTTATATACCATAAAGCATTTGTCTTCTAGTATGAAGTGACAAATTCCTAATTTATAATCTGTAAAAAAGACACTTTGCAATGAAAAATGTATGTCTTTCAGCTCTGGAAGACCCCTGATATTTGATATAAGTATTTAACAAATGTGCCCTGAACAAACTTTTAGGGAAGATAAAAAATTCTATTACCATGATGCCTCAATGAGTATTCCTATTAAAATAGGGTATTTACCTAGGATATTTATGTCAAGAAAAAATTCAAAATTTAGAACAAAGTGTAGACCTTCCTGCAAATTCATGCTTTGAAAAACTCTGGTGTGTGTGTGTGTGTGTGTGTGTGTGTGTGTGTGTGTGATAATGTTTGCAAGTATGTGTTCAAGTGTTCATGTAGGTGGATGTGTAGTCCAGAATTCAACCTCATTTATTGTATGTCATATGCCCTTGTCTTCTCTTATTTTATTTTCCATGTTAAAAAAAAATGGTCTGACTTGAAAGTCACCAAGCAGCCCAGGTGACCAGGCCAGTAGCAAGCCCAAGTACCTGTATGTCTCCATCTCCCAAGCACAAGAATTACAAGCACATTCTATTAAAAATAGTTTTTTTTTTCACATCAATTCTGGGATCTAAATTCAGATCCTGGCATTTATAAAACAAACTCTATATCTCCTCAGCCCATAAACTGCCTCTTTTGTTTTAATTTCTTTTTTTGATATTTCATTTATTTATATTTCAGATGTTATCCCCTTTCTCCATGCCACTCTACCCCACTCCATTAACCTCCTATCCTGTCCCTCCTCCTCAGTTTTTTTGCTTTTATGCCATTTAAATTACATGCAAATATTAAGGTCAGTTTTAGGTTGAGGAACTAGCAATACAATAGATCCAAATAGTCAAGGAACAAGCAAGGAAATAAACTCAGATAGTCAAAGAAAAACCCATTACCCAAGTAACTCTAATGCCTAAAACAGTTCCATATCCTCAGCTCTTGGATTCTTTTGAAGTGAAATTTAAAACACAAGGTAATTTCACTACCTGTTTTAATAAGTGCATTTCTCTCCTATTTCCTTGTCTGGAAAACTTCCTCAGATTTAAGGAATTCCTCTTTCTCAAACTGAAGAGGGAACATCTTCCCTGGAGTCCTATGTCTCCTATAACATGACTGTCACCTGTTTAGAAGAAGTCCTCTGGTACTATATAGACATCATGAGCATCAATAACAAATCTTTCTTCTTTGGTGTCTAGGATGTCACCTCATAGCCCTTCCTTATATTCCTATTATACTGTAGTATGGGATGTGGTTGAGTTCTGTACCTGTTGTACTCTGGGCTTGAAAGCATTGCTCATCTGACCACTCCTTGTCTCCATCCTCTTCCTATTCACTTTCAGCTTTCAAAAAGCTTTCATCTGAAGTGACTGAGAAATTTCAACATCTAAGAATCCTTTCTCAGTCACTGCTGCATGAACTCTGCCTACCCATTACCAATGCTCTACAGAGCTCTTTTTTAAAATTGGATATTTTCTTTATTTACACTTCAAATGATATCCCCTTTCTCAGTTCCCCCAGCCCCGAAACCCCATATCCCATTGAATATTCCTCAGTTAAGAATTATTTGTTTAGCTCTGTACCACATGTTTAATAGGGTTATTTGGTTCTCTGGGGTCTAACTTCTTGAACTCTTTGTATATTTTGGATATTAGCCCTCTATTGGATATAGGATTGGTAAAGATTTTTTTCCCAATCTGTTGGTTTCCATTTCAACTTATTGATAATGTCCTTTGCCTTACAGAAGCTTTGCAATTTTATGAGACCCCATTGGTTGATTGTTGATCTTAGAGCTTAAGCCATTAGTGTTCTGTTTGAGAAATTTCCCCTGTATCCATGTGTTAGAAGATTTTCCCCACTTTCTCTACAATCAGATTCAGTGTATCTGGTTTTATCTGGACGTCTTTGATTCACTTGGACTTGACCTTTGTACAAGGATGATTGTTTAAGAATTGATCAATTTGCATTTTTCTACATGTTGTCTGGCAGTTGAACCAACACCAATTATTGAAAATGTTGCTGTCTTCTTTTTCCACTGGATGTTTTTAGCTCCTTTGTCAAAGATCAAGTGACCATAGGTGTGTGGGTTCATTTCTGGGTCTTCAATTGTATTCCATTGATCTTTCTGCCTGTCTTTGTACCAACACCATGCAGTTTTTATCACTATTGCTCTATAATACAGCTTGTGGTCAGGGATGGTGATTCCCTAAGATGTTCTTTTATGTTGAGAATAGTTTCACTATCCTGGGATTTTTGTTTTTCCAAAAGAATTTGAGAATTGCTCTGTCTAACTCTATGAAGAATTGAATTGGATCTTTGATGGGGATTGCATTGAATCTAGATACTGCTTTTGGCATAATGGTTATTTTTACTATATTTATCCTACCAATCCATGTGCATGGATGATTTTTCCATCTTCTCAGATCATCTCTTAATGAGATTGTTTTATTTTGCTATGCTAGAATACTGAATATTAAAAAGCCTTTTTTTCTTAGTTGAGGAATTACATAAAAGAATTTCTATATATACCCTTATCTTCTAATTAGAGGATTGATCTGTTTTTGAGGAGGAAGAAAGATGTGATTTGTGATTTTTACAGAGAAATTATTTCAACTTTTGCTTTTTTTTGTTCCTTTTCTGCTTGGTTTTTATTCCCACTTCAGTATTATTTAAGTTACAAGTAAAACATCTAAAATGATCTTGGCTGATGAGAAAGAAGAAAACCAAATGCTTCAAAGATTATCCCCAAAATGAAAATGTTTGAAAGGGACATGGATATCCTTCATTCCTAGTGACTGACATCCTGGCTGCTGCTGCCTCCCCTGGAATAAAATTCATGACATGTCACCCAGTTATCCTAGCCCCCATATGTCCTCTCATATATGTATATACTTCTATAAGTCTATATGTATTTATGTATGTGTATATATGTATATATGCATGCATATATGTGTACACACATATATGAGAGCTCCATAGAACATTGGGTATGATCACACAGAGTTAATGAAGCAATGACTGAGAAAGAATGCTTAAGAGTTTAAGAAAAGGTTTGAGTCACATGAGATGGTAGCTTGTTGAAAGCGAGAATGAACAGGCTATAAAACCAGAAAGAGACCATAAGTAGGAAAAAAGCGATAACAAGGAAGAGGGATAGAGGAGGACAAAAGGGAACTTGTGCCATAAAAATTGGATGAAGGTTTTGGAAAGAACATGGTAGAGTAGAAAAGAAGTTAGGGCGATGGAAAAGAGGATAAAGAAGAAGAAGAAACCAACACAAATATTAAATGTGACAACAAACCCTGGCAGTTACAGGTCTTAACACTGTGACACAATGCAGGACATAAGCAATTTTAGATGCAAAATGGGGAGATGCCTCACAGTAGAAGGGTACAGTTCATTATGGTAAGGAACTGATTGTCATCGGACTATGAGGCAGTTGGGTATTTTTGTCTATAATCAGGAAATAGAGAGATGAATGCTGAGGTTCATCTTACTTTCTACTTTACTGTTCCATCCTTGCCTCCATTTCATCTGGTCAATTGAGATGGGTCTTTCCTCTTCTGCTAACTCAGTTTAAACATTTTGATAAAGCCAGAGGCTTGACTTAGACTCTATCTAGTTGACAATAAATGTTAATTATCACAGTATATGCAAATAAAAAGATAAGTAAGTAAATAAAAAACAAATAAATAGATAAGTCTCTCAAGATCCAGGGATGTCCTCTAGATAAAAACACTTGTCTTTTATGTTCTCGCTATCTTAGTAAACACTTACATCCTGTGTGAACTTTTCTTCATATCATTCAGAAAACCATATATATATGCTGTTCTGAAATATGTTCTGTTATCTATAAAATGACATTCATAAAAATACATACACACACACATTCTCATACATAATTATATACTATACAATAAGTCAGACAACAATAAACTGTTTACATGATAATACAAGCATAATGCTGCTAAAAATATTTTTGGTCACCTTCCCATTTATTTTTTTGAGCTAGAATTTCAATTAAACCAGAACATACAGATATAGCTAGTCAGTCTTCTAGCCAGCTTGTTCCCACAATCTTCAATCTCTGTTGGGCTGTAGCAGGTGCATGGACTGCTCCAGGGGTGGAGAACACAATCTGTGGTCTCTCAGGGGGTCAGAGGTCTTGAGTTGGGGGCCCTGGGCAAAGAGATAGCCAGGAACTTACTGATTCTCAGTCTCTTGGGCTCTTAGGCACCACTGAGAGGCCACAGAAGGGTTGAGATGGGGGCATATGGTTTGGATTGACCCTCAGCCAAAGGGAGGAGGGAGAGAAACTCTGGGTGCACCCTGGGGAGATGAGACTCTTGGTCCTGGTGACTCACTTGGCTGGATCTCCATGGCTGGAATGTAGAAAGGTCATCCAAAAGAGATTAGCCAGCAGCCTGGGAGTTGAAGATCTTCTCCATGGTTCTTCATGTCAGGTCCCAAAGAAGAGGGATATTCAATAAATATTAATGTGTTTATTATCATGGTGGAAAATGGATGAAACTATACCCAGGTATTCTCAGGGTTGGCCTGAGGTTGAATACCTTTTTTAAGGAGGAAGGTCTGGGAAGAAATGCTTATTTGGTTATGCCTTCTGGCCTTTAGGTATCTCATTAATATGGAGACCTGTTTTGAGGTTCTGTGGCCTGTAGTCACACCCTCTACCTGTGGAGGGGCAAGTAGGAGAGTTGTCCTATGTGAATGATGGTCACAGACCTCTCTATGGGGGCTGTATCTACGCAAAAGAAGCCAGGGGCCCAGGAGCAAGGCCAAACTCCTACTGTCCCTGTCCCTGTGGGTGTCTTGGATTCAATGCCTCCTCACAGCTTGCCACCCAACAAATCTCTACATTCCAAGACTGAAATCACAGGCTCCTTGTTATGTCCTTTCTACCATTGTCTTCTTGTTTGCATAGCAATCACAGTTACTTCAGGATCATCATGAGACTCCAGCCCCCATTTACTTTTACAGAGATATTTAAAACTCTGATATAGAAATAATCTACTATTGTGTTCATTTCCTGCAATATTCTGTAGAGTGAATTCTGCAGAGATTTGTGATATTGACACAACCAAGTCTAAAGGCAGTATGTATCCCAGTTAAGTTATGAACTGGTCCACCACATTTGTAAGTGAAAATATCACATTTTGAAGATAAAAATTTGCACACTGTCAGTCTGTACCATTTAAATAGGCAATGTAATTTGCTATAAAATCTATGTCTGTATTAAGCCACTGTATGGAATCCATGCTGCAAGCAAATGGGTTAGAAGACAGTTTTCAGAAGACATCCTCCTAATTAAACAGTTTAAAGGTCTACAACATAAATATAACCATAACTGTATCCTATGTCCACAAACATACACTTTTGTATGTTCAGATCTTAAACATAGTTATAGAGATGAGAAATCTTGTGATGATTCTGAAGTAACTGTGATTGCTATGCAAGCAAGAAAACAATGGTAGAAAGGATATAGCAAGGAGCCTGTGATTTCAGGCTTGGAAACACACACACAACCACATAAAAACAAAACATGAGTGAGTGAAGAGAGAGAGAGAGAGAGAGAGAGAGAGAGAGAGAGAGAGAGAGAGACTGCATGATCAAATACTAATGTTAGGCATTGTAGAAGAAACCAGGACAAGAAGATGTGAAGATCCACACAGCTCTAAATCACATGCTAAGTGTCAGCCTCAAATGGTTTCTATTTTGTCAAAAAATAGTTCACATAAGCCAAAATTCCAACTGATGACAACTCAAGTTGTAAGTCTGTGAGCAAGGCACTGTAAGTAGGAATGGAATTGCTTTCAGGCCTGTGGATGACAATTTGGCAGTATGTAGCAAAACCACATATAACTCTTCACCAATAAAAGACTTCTCTGGGAATTCTTATACCTACAGATATAATTTCAAGTGTATGAAACAACATCTGTCCTAATGTTAAAGCTTATCCATTGCGATTCCAAAATAATATCTCTCTGAAAAGCCCACCAATTAGGTTTTCATAAAGTGAATTATGATACAAACATAGAATTAAATTAAAATTGATAAATGAATAAACTATATGGTGGCCTCTAAAAAGAAGCTGTGATTTACAAAAGACATATTAGTAAAATACAAAATATAAAATCGTATTTGTGATGGATACTTGTGTATCTGTTCATGTCTATATGAGGAAGAGAGCAACCCAGTAGTAACCAAAGGCAAATGTAGACAGAAGACAGGGCTACAATGGAGTCCTTCATATGAATTATCACTTGCTTTTATTTGAGATAACTCCAAATTCTAATATTTACATTGACAAAAGTACAGAGGCTACTACATGTGTATAGGGTCAGTTAGCTATTCGTTTATGGGTGGGGTGTTTATTTCAGCTAAAGACCAGACTTGAAAACACAATAATATATTGTCCAAAATAAGTAAATGAATTCTAAAAAAAATTTTTTTGAACAACAGTTTAGAAAAACAAAGTAAAATCAAATACTAGCAAGCTGAGGGCTCAGTTCCTTGGCAGGTCACCATTGTAGAATATATAAAACACTGACTTTGTCCTTTAAAATAATCAAATGTTGTTTGTTAATATTCATAGAAATTATTTATTCTGTAGAATTCATAATGTATTTTTATATAGGCGACTTATACTCTGGAAAGCATGGCCTGGAAACTTATTCCCTGATGCCCTATTGTCTGAAAGAGTTGTTTGAAGAATAGACTAAATGGCCATTGTTTGGAAAACTATGAACTCAGAACTGCCACTCAGCTGTCATCACAAAGGAGTTTTATTTGCCCCAGAGTGACAGAGGACAGAGAATAAGAGATAAAGATAGAAGATACAGGTCAAAGGAGAAGAGGAAAGGAACAAAGGAGAGTGGAGAAAAGGGGCAGGGGAGAGATGTAAAGAGTATTTGTCCAGGGAAGAGGCAGGTAGGGGGACAGACAAAGGACTGCATCTGGTTACAAAAAAGATAGACCTGGCACATAGGAAAATGGCAGTTTATAAAGGTACAAGGTAAGCTCCCTATTAGTATGAGGTGTTTAATTTTAATTGGGTATGTTAATTTGGTATGCCAAAGGGGGCTTTTGGTTTGTGGATTTCCATACAATGTTAGCTGGATCTTGGTAGTCAGCCTCAGAACAAGGGACTCACCAAATAAAGGAATAGACTTTGGGGGCAAAGTAAAGGGAATTGGGGAGAAAGTAAAGGACTGACAGAGTGGTGCTAACCACTCTCAAACTGGCCAGATTTCTTTCAGCCATCTTGAGAACGCTGGGGCAGGTTAGATATTGTGTTTGGAGATCAAGGACTGAAATAACAACACAAACCTGGGGCACTGCAGCATATATTCTTATCAGATCCAAAAAAGAGACAAGACATCAGGTTTGTTGACCCTAATCTGGAAATAGAGTTATCTTTTCCCTCCCTATCCTGGGATGTATGACTCTGCTAAAAATATAGTCATCAGGGTAGCACAAATGGACCCATCTGGAATCAACTACCAGGAAGTGGGAAGGGTTCTTGTTCTTCCCTTTCTGTCCAGCAATGCTCTCCCAGAATGAACACTGTGATAGAGGAATGTGTTCACAAACCACATTCCTGGGATCTTCTGTAATGTCTAGAAGTAAAAACAGTAGCATACACTATATGATCCAGGAGAGAAGTTGCCATTGGGTGAATATTTGGTAATTTAAGATGAATAAAAACTCCAGTCACACACTGACCCCATGCTTCCCAGCCACAGCTTCTTGCCTATTGCTAGCCTTATCTAATGGGAAAAATGAGGGTTGAATGAGGGCTGAATGAAATTCTCAGGCTGTGATAGTGTTCTGTCACTAAAATCAACATATTTGAAGTAGTTAATTTATGTAGATATAAGGTTTATTTGGGCTAATAGTTTGGCCTATGATGATGAAGACTTGTTGATTTTAGGCCTGTGTCAGGATAGTTCAACTTGAAGGCAGTCTTGGTAGGCAAAGCCATTCATTTAAACTCACTGGGGGACAAAAAGACAGCACATATCATCCCTGATAACCTCTTAAAGGCCCCCAAATTCAAAGATCCACTTTCTCATGGTGTTACGATGTGTGCTAACTTTTCAGACATGAGCCTCTGAGGAGACAGTAAGGATGCAAACTATATCTGTTACCATTAAATTTGCATTTGAATATAGGCATCACAACATAAAAGAATCATAAGAATGTTGCTTAAGAAAGAGACTTCTTTTGAAAAAGATAATATCCAAACTTAGGAGCCAATTTTCCCAATTAAATTTTCCCAATTGATAAAGTGTGTGTGTGTGTGTGTGTGTGTGTGTGTGTGTGTGTGTGCCCATAGTCTACCTCAAGTCTCTTCTTTTATGGCCATAGTCCAATATGTGGTTTAAGGCAAGTCCTCTTCATTTACCTGGGACTCACTCGTTGAGTTGGGCTATTGGTTAGTGAGCTCCAGAGATCTTCTGGTCCAGTGCTATGATTTCAAGCAATTACTATTATGTCTGACTTTGTATAAGAGTTTGGAATATAAACCTCAGTCTCCTACATCTGCAGCAATCACTTTACCAACTCAGCCATCTCCCTATACCCCACTAAATAAATTTTACATCAAGGGTAAAAGAAAGAGACCTGAACTTTCTTTACATAAGACACAGTATATCTGCATCCTAATCAAATGTAACATGACACTATGACCAGTGTCACTATAAAAGAGCTGGACAAAATTAAGTGTTATGGTTATAAACAGTAGAGTCAAGGCATCTTAAACTGCAATGTGCCACATTTGACAGAAGTCTAGCTGAATATATTTGAAATGGAGAAGGGGTCAAGGTGATGTGATTGTGAGGGTGAGTCTCATATATAAGGTTATCCAGAAAACTGCTTTCAGTTACCTGGTTAATCACTGATCTCTGTGCTTCTGTAAAGGGTTTTTGCAGATGAGATAAAATCCATGGGCAGCTGACTTTATTTAAGTGAGTTTATGTGGATAATCCGGGTGGGCTGTGAGGCAATCCTCAGAAAAGCCTAAAGTGGAGCTGTGTCTTCCTTGAAACAAATATTGCCAAGAAGCTCAAGGATGGCTTTGTCAGTTAACTGTTTACTAAAGGAATGAAATTCTATTTACAGAACATACCCAAAAAAGCTGGATGGTGTGGCAGGAGTTTATAATTCTAGAGCTGCAGAGGCAGAAACAGCAAAGGGTTTATATGTGAGCCAGCCACCTTGATTGGTAAGTTCTGCCCATAGAGAGACCCTATGTTTAAGAAAAATTATAGATAGTTCCTGAGAAACAACACATGAGGTTGTCCTCTGGCCTATAAACAGGTACACACACACACAAACATACACACACACACACACACACAGAGATGCAAACATTCACACTCATACAGAAACACAGATGCACATTCACACATAAATCTACACACATTTACATAATTAAACATATTTGTGCAGACAGGCACATACATATCCACACATATACAAGCACACTTGTATACTCACACTTATGTATACATTCACATACATACATATACAAAACTCACAGAATCACTCACATACTGATACAATATACTAACACATATGTATACACACATATACACAAACATGCATGCACACACTGAAACACACATACATGTCCATGCAGTTATATAGGAACACTAACATAAGTATCTGAACACATGAACATTTACAAGCACACACATGCATGCACACATAGGAGCACATAGCCAAACACACATTCATGCACAATAATCAACTTGTACATATATGTGCATACACCCAATTCACTCTTACATGCATATACTCACACACATGCATTCATGTGTACAAACTAATACTCTACTGGTGCATAATAGCTTAAGGTCCTGTCCTGGACATTAAAGCTCTTTTCTTAACTACATGCCCTTTTGATTTGAGACTTGCATAATCAGTTCCCACAACCCTCTTAGCAAATTTATTACATTAAATCTTATAATACATCTTTCTGTTGGTGTTCCCCTTCCTACAATCCTCCTTCTCTGACTGTGAAGATCACACCAGTGCTATAGAGTACAGCTCAACTTCAAATCTCCCATGCACTTTCTTCCTGCCTAGTACTTGTCATTTATCGACTACCTTATCTGTAGGCCATTTGAATTTACATCTTCATTTGTCTATGAATAGCCTTACATTCTTTTCAGTGTGCGTTTTAGTACTTTTTTCCACAGTCCTTTTATTTTGAAGCTTTTGACTTTAGAAATCAAGTCTTGAATTCCTTGAATGTCATACACAATATTTAGACTGAGGTTGGGAACAGAATATGCAATTACTTGTGCCTGACTACTATAAATGTGTGTTGCACAGATGAGTGAGCTTGAAAGAGGAAAAATTTACAGGAACATGAGATGAATGAAAATCAATGGCAATGGTATCCTAATGAAACCTCAGAGATGATAAAGTGTAGGATCCACAATGATGAGTGATCTGGACGTCTGCTACAGTGACTATCACATCATGATTAAAAAGCACACTCTAAACTGATTAATAAAATAACAGACATATTTCCTTCTTATATTTCTTAAGCAGTTTCTATGTTCAACAAGTTCATGAACCGTCCATTTCACCCACACAAATCTCCTACAAGAGACAGAGGTATAAGTGTGTGGGAAAGAGTGAGAGCAAGAGAGATTGTTCAAAGACTAAGAATGCCTATTTTTCTTGTAGAGGACTAGAGTTCAGCTCTCATCTTCCAATCTGTTTTGCTGACAGATGCCTGAAATTTGAGCTGCCAGAAATCTGATACATTCTTCTGGCCTCAGCAGGCACCATCCCTTAAATATGTATGTAACATACACAAACAGATAAATAAAATAAATTATAAACTTTTAAAAATGATAGACTTCTCCTTTGATGACTCTTTGCAACTCTGTGAAGAGAGCTTCAATATCTTGTTCTCTGTAAATAGAATTGTTGAAAACACCAGTATAACTAAGAAAGCAGGGGAGAGATTGTACCGCCCAAGATCAGCAGCTCTTCCAGATCTCAGGAAAAACATAAAGTTTGCAACTGGTAAAAGGCAGGCAGTTTTGGGAAGACCATGTGAAGAAACATACAAGGAATCATAATATCAGAGGTCCCTCAGACCCAAAGTCAATATTTTATACTAATCCAATGGAAAAAAGAAATGCAGGAGAGCAGTGTCTTCCTGTCATTCCACATTGGTCTTATTTCTGTCAATGTCTTTCAGTGAACTAGGAGCTCACCATTTTATAGCTGCACTAGTTGGTGAGTAAGACTCAGCAATAATCCTTTGTTTCTGAAATCCTTTGTTTCTTCTTCATTGGCCAGCACCATGGTTACAGGTGCCTGTGGTAGTATCTGGCTTTCCATAAAGGAGATTCAGATATAAATTTAGACCTTCATAATTATATGGCAAGCACTGTTCTCCTTGAAGTTATTTCCCCTGCCACCATGATCTACATCTTTTGAATGTCATTAAGCAGGAAGTACCTATGAAGTGGACATCATGGATCATGAGGCCTTCTTCTCATGGGTCCTGAGTTCAGGCACCCCATATGTTTGCATATGCTATATACCTATTTCTCCTCTGATGTCCCATTTATACAACAAGAGGTAATGAAATCAATCATTATCAGAGAGAAAAATACTCGTTTCCTCTTCCAGCCATAATGATACTTGCATCAATGAGAAGGAGCAAGGGGATGATTGCCAGGATATCCATCATCATATTAGTCACAAGCAGGAAGTTTCTTTGCTACAATGACTTTGACAACCACTCTGCTGACAGACTAATAAGCTCAGCTTCATTTCTTGTTATAACAATGCCTTTTTTTCTCTTTAATATTTTCCACATATATTTTTCTTATCCAAATGTCCTATTTACACTAGTCTCTTAAAATTAGGCATTCCTACATATATTTCAATTGGAGGATGATTCACAAGGCCTTTTGGAAATTCATGGGACTTAGTATGTAAAGATTTAAGAAATATACTTTAAATGAAAAGCTAGAACCTCAGTCATTTCAATCAATTAAAACTGGAAAACTCCTCCATATAGTAGGTAAAGGAAGCAAACATGAGACATGTGGCAGTCTCTTTACTTCTATGAGGGTAGAGCTTGTAGGAGGAAATGCCAATAAGAGACTATGCAATTCTATTTTCTCAAAGTTTTTGGACTTTTTCCCACATGTAACTTTCTAAAACTAGTGCTGGTTTTAGGAAACATATGCAGTAAAACACAATGCCTTTGACACCGAAAATCAAGGGAAGGACAAATAATGTAGTTATTGCAAATATATGTGCATTTAGAACATGGGGAGAGTATTGAGTTAAATAAACAATTATCTGAAAGATGAAGTAAGACTTAGAAAGAAATGAACAAGTTGATATAAGGTCAACAGACAGGAAGAGGAAGACATCCTCTATACGATCAAGTGAAGATCAGAGGCTAAGGGCTGTTCTAAAGAGGATTCACAGAGGCCCGTATGTAAAAATCTCCACTACCAGAGGCTGACAGTAGAGCAAATATGGATTAAAATAATGATGGAGGAGCAAGAAGCTTGCTTACTTAGTGAAACATGATGGCCTGAATTTGATCTCCAGAGAACACAAACAAAAAGTTGTGCCTGGGTGTGGCCCATTTCTCTTAGCACTGGGGATGTGGAGTTACATGGAACACTTACAGTCCCTGCCCAGTAGGACCAATGTGTTGGTCATTTTCTGTCACAAAGAAGGTAAATGACTCCTAAGTAATGTGAACTAAGCTTTCCGGCCACTAAATAAAAGTATAGATGTTCTTACCTGCATACACATGTTCACATACATAATACATACATACATACATACATACATACATACATACATACATATGTAATCTCAGTTAATGAAGACTCACTGAATAATTTGAAGCAATACAGAGATATAGTCACAATAACTTTAAAGAAACAACATAAATTTAGTTAAAAAATTACCTCTGGGGTTAAGATATAGCAAAATATGCACAGTATTTGCTCCGCAAACACAAGGACCCTGGTTCCTATCACCAGAACCAAAGCCTAACTAAAAGTTGGGCACAACTATGCTTAGTTGTCTGTGACTATATAATCCAAGTGATGAGGGTGTGGATACAGACATTGCTGTTTATTCAGTGTACATGAAAAAGTGAACTCTAAGTTTTGTAAGAGACCCTGATTCATAAAACAAATCAAAGCAACAACAGAAATAAATCAAAAACAAAATAAAACAAAAACAACAAAACAAAACAGGTAGAGAGGAGCTAAACAAATCATCCAAGCTCAGCGTCTTACCTCCACATTTGGTACACACACACACACACACAAGAACACACACATACACACACAAACAGAAGCCTATGTGTGCATTCATACATACACACACACACACACACACACACACACACCGGTAACTTATCAAAAACAATGACTTATCTAGAATGTGATGAAGCCTCACTTTTCTTGAAAGGAGCCAGAGTAGTTAGGCTTTTGTCCTACTTGGGTTTGTAATTGAATGTCCTTGGCTCTCCATCCTAAACTGTCCTTTATCTTGTCCTTTGCCTTTGTATGAAAAAGAACATATTTCTTTTTTGTATCTCATCAAGGTTGAAATGTGGACAGCATTTTGTTAATGCAGCAGGAACAACAAGAAATGGCTATGATCAGACTTGTCAGGGAGATTTCACACTTACTGACTCAGGAATTTATCTCAATAGCAGTAGGGGCGGATTCTATTATTTTTCCTTTGAATGTGGAAACAGCAAGGCTCCAATTAGTAGAATAACATGATAAAGGTCACAGAGATGCTGTATTAGAGAACTTCAACATGTGGAGAAACACTTTCCGATCCTTTTCTCAAGAAAACTTTGTGTTATTTAAATTGAGCAGACTGGAAATTATTTACTTGATTGACAATTTAATCAATGAAATCAGTAATAGTTTAAAATGAAATTGATAAAATATTGATTAGAAACAACTTATCTTTTTAGTCTTAGAGCTCTTTGATTTTCTTTACTTTAGTTGAAAATACTCATGGTTCATATCAGTGATCTGCTTCAAGGGGAATAAGCAGGCACTTAGGGTAATCATGACTCTTAGAAAAGCAGCTTTTTGTTTGGGCCTATTTTGCTTTTAAGGGTTAACAGAGCAAACAATGTAAGAGAATTCTTGGTGTTTTCTGAACCATATCAAGAGATGGGACAAGTGAGTTATATAGATACTGTCCTGGGTAAGGACATCAAAAAATGTTTTAATAACTGGGCAGTATGGGATGGGGAGATGGGTCACTGTGTAGGAGTGCTTCCTGTGCAGACGTATGGACTTGCATATAAATGTCTAGCATACAAAAAAAAAAAACCAGGAACAGCACACATGCACCTATAATATCAGCATTGGGGTGGTTACAAGAGCATCTCTGGAGTATACTGGTTGTCAGCATAGATCCAGATTCAGCAAGAGACCCTGTCTCAAGGAAATAGGGTGGAGAGTAACAGAGCAGAACATCAGACATCCTTCTCTGGAGTTTGCACTCACACACATATGGACAAATGGTATCATGTGCACACACCTACAAATCCATAAATACACAAACACATACAAACACCCCACACACACACTCACAGAGAAAGAGAGAGAGAAAGAGGGAGAGACAGAGAGACAGAGAGACAGAGAAAGACTAATACAGATAAAAAAGAGAAGTGTGTAGTATCATTGTGAAACATTATACTCATTCTGAGTTATATTTCTAGAGAGATTTAACCCAGTCTTTCTTAGTAAAACCAATTTATAACCTAATATATATTCATGAGAAATAATTGTGCACAAAAATTCAGTATGTTTCTTGACATCATGGGTGCCAGAGATGATCTCTCCTCTGTCTGGAATTCTCCCGCTGATGACCACACTATGCCAAACTCTCATCTATATTGGGTAATTTATACAACAAAGTTGCCACAATACCCACAAGAAGTGGACATATGGGAGTGTTAATCATTAGTTTTCTACTTCATGAAAAATATTTATGGTGTTTGATGAACATAAGTCTTCATATGTAATCAATGGTCTCTAATATGGAAATACCAGTTCCTTTATTGTGTTAGGTGTTTTTTATGCATTTCTATTCCAAAGAGTAACTCTGTACAGGATTGTATTAGGGGAAGGAATGGAAGCTCACTGAAGTGAAGCCATTGTTTAATGGAAATCACCACATCCAACTTCATCTTTTTGGAGCTAAAGGGAAAATAAACCTTATATATTCACACACACACACACACACACACACACACACATACTGTCTTTGATAAGAATCATGGCACAAATGTTGTGAGTAAACCTTGCTGTGATCCACATAATAGCATTATTCTTCCTTCTTTGAAGAAATGTTATAATGAGAAAAATGCTTTTAATTCATTTAGAGCTGAGTTTCCATTTTGCTTCCTCTAGTTCTGTGTCTTTAAATATTTTCCACATAGAGAATATCTGCTTACTAGTTGCCTATCATGGTAGAAATATGTATAGGAGAAGCCCATTATACCCAATGTTTCAGGTAAATCTGTCTGACCAGGCTATTTACAAATTTTATGTGAAAGTGAGCAATATTTATGGACAAGAGATTTAGATATATGAAGTTGCAGGCTTCCACAGTTTAACCTGCTCAAACTTTATGTCATAAGATTTTAGGTGTCTCAGTGTATGTGTTCTCACCTTATATGGAATTTTACACTCTAAGATTTAAGTTATTCATGTTTAATAGCAGTCAGAAAAAGTTAGATTTAAATTTCAAGAAATAATCAATTCATAAATTTTAAGTAATTTTATTAAAGTATGTTTTTATGATTATTTTACCATTCTCACCAATTTCTTAGTCCCTTTCTGTGCCTATATTTTAAGCTAAACTTTATTTTAGGCAAGTAATCATCCTGTAAGGAATGAAGATATTCAGAAAGGAACCTGTGCCCCTCATTTTTCTATTAGACTAACAGAGAATGGGGCCAAAAAACCTAAGATTACTATAAAAATTCAGTGTTGTTAGACAGAAAGATCTGAAGGCTCACATAAGCCAGTATCTCCAGCACAGAGATTTTATAATGTTCTTATATCATCAAACCTTACAAGAGAGACTGAGATATGGATGGAGGTCAGAGGCTCACCTTGGCTAGGACTGTTTAGCTATGCATACATCTGGCTCTCTACTTAAACCTTTGCCTAATTTCAGAACCCTGATGATGGGCTTTAGGGGTCACTGAATCTCATGGATGCTAGTCCAATTGTGGATACATCTGGTAAATCTCCTCTCTCTCTGCTTCTATTACTTGTCTTTTCAACTGGCTTGTTGGGAGTAGATGGCAAACTCTGGCTTCTTAGGGTACTCTTGGGTTTCCAACTTTGACACTAAGAGCTCTTGTTTCAGGTGCACTGGTATAGGAAAAAGTCTCTTACTTATTGGGTTTTGTTCTAGCTAGGGTTACAGGGATCTAGTAGAAGTTTTACTGTTTACCCCATGAATATGGGGAAACTACTATGCTAGAAACAAACAAACAAACAAACCAACAAAAGCAAAACCCAAAACCCTATCAGATTACATTTAAAATGCACATGAAAAATTATACTTTTCCCCTTAGTCCAGTGCCAAGGAGTGTCAACCACACATCCTCCATCTCAATGTTTTCTTAGAATAGTCAATGCCAGTGCATGTCTATGTCATTTCCCCTCTTCAGTTTTTCTTATCTCATCATGTTTACATCCAAGCGCTTTAAAAATCTACCCAGTCACCCACCAGTTGACATCTGTTATGGCAAGAGGTGATGGTTAGGGTATTGCTTACAACCTCTATGAACATGATCCCCCATTTTTTTTTCTATGTGGACAATATCTTCTATTTCTTTCTTAACTTATTTTTAACATTTTACCTCCACTGGTCTGTTGTGTGCCACATGTTTCTCATGTATCTCTTCTTTCAAAAATTATTTATTTTAGAGATAGATACATAGATAGATACATAGATAGATAGATAGATAGATAGATAGATAGATAGATAGATAAAAAGAGAGGAGGGGCACTACAGATTCTCATATGCATATAAGATACTGCTCACATGTGGAGACTAGAGCAACAATTTGGGGAGTCAGTTCTGGCCTTTGTTCTTACTGAGGCAAATGTGTTTCTGCCTTTATGCTGCCTTCTCCCAGTCTGTATATTCCTGGCCCAGAAGATTCTAGGAAATTCTTTTATTTTTGATTCTCATTTTGTTTCAGAAGTGCTAGGTTGTTAGATGTCTGGCTTCATATTCAGATTTTCACATGGGTTGTATAGTGAGATTTGGATTTGTCATCAGGTTTGGGCAGCTAGCATTTTACCTGAAAAACTATCCCTGGTCAACATGTATTTCTCCTATCTTTGAGAATGTTTCATAGCTCAGGGATGAGGCAATGTTTCAGTTGATAATATACTTGCATTGTTCAGAATCTATATTTTTAATAGCTGAATATAATAGTATGTACTTGCAATTCCAGCTCTGTGGAGGCAGACACAAGTAGATCCCTGAGGTAATTGACCAGCCTGCTTAGACTACTTTAGTTTCAGTAAGAGGCCTGCCTCTAAAAACTAGGTGGACCACATCTAAGGATGACACTGGAAGATGATTTCTGGCCTCTATATACATATACACACATGCACTCCACCTATAGGAGCATTTATAAAAATGTTTTACTTTCAAAATCTACCATTTGATCTCCAAAACTCTATTGACTTAACTTATTCAAGGGACTTCATCAATTGCAAATTTGCTTTGGACCTCCCTGAAATCTTTCAGCTACTTGGCCAGAGTGGTTAGGTTTTGGAGCAAAGATTATGGAAAGCTGAACCACTGGCAGCTTCCCTTAAACTATACTCTGTTTCTACATGTGTCTTATCCATACATAGTTAAAATAAATAAGTCCAAATTGTTAACATGGCTTTGCGGTCGGTAAACATTGTATTCATTCTACCAGTCTGTCCTATTTCTAGTCATGTGTCACAGATAAGGACGATAAAGTAAGTACAGATTACACAGCTTGATCAAAGTCACATCGTTTGTGAGGAGGGAGACCTGAATTTTATATAATGGACTCACATCAATTCAAACCTTAAAATGCAGTCACCACCAGAATCTAAGAACTCTTCCAAGTCAAGGAAATAGAAAACAATCATCCTGTGAGTTCTCTAGAATATGTCTCCAGTTTGATGAGATTCAGTTTTAAATCATCTTCCTAAAAGGGACTTTCTTTTTAGTGTGTTTTGATTTCACTACTTGCTCCTGGTGCAATTACAAATAACATTCATCCTCTCAACATCTCAGACCCACACTATCTCCAGCTTTAAGACAAACTCAATAAAACCATCAGAGGTGTACTTTCCAAAAAAGACTGATAATAGAACAAGCAACAATAAAACAAATACTACCAGGCCAGTTAGCAGGACTCTGGTTGCCCTGCACAACAGGACATTCCCAATGGGTTGAGTCCCTGTACATTTTGTCCACACTTCCAGAATTTCCAATTTGACAACTTTCTCTTTCATGCTAGGTTAGGGGCCTTAGAGCCTCTCTGTGCTGCCAGAAGACCAAGCTCCAATTTATTCAGCATTTGCATGGTTATTCTTCCTCCAGAGACAAAACAGGGTGTTCTCTGTGAATTTCAGACTAGCTTTATCTACAAAGTGACTTCCAGGGCAGTCTGGGCTACACAGAAAAACTCTGTTTTCAAAAGCCCAATGAATGAATAAATGTGTTACATTTATTTATTTGTTTGTTTGTTTATATATTTTGGTGTGTGTGTGTGTGTGTGTGTTCACTGAACAGCTTATAAAAATCAGTATCTTGATCCCTTCCAGATGTGGGTCCTGGTAGTCAAATTCAGTTCATCATGCTTGACCAAGCAACAATCTTTACTAGTGAGTAAAGGTATCCTGCTGACTATCTCTTCTTACTTTTTTCCTTTTCATCCTTCAAGTCTCTTTTGAAGGCTCTATCGTTCTGAAATGCTTTCCCATTACCAGGGACTCCCAGCACTTCCAGTCTAGTAACTTCGCATTATGGTGTTTGCAGTATCACAAGCTCATTCTTGTTTTTTAGCATCTTCAAAAATCAAATATATGCTTTGTGTTGTGGATTAAATCAGTGCTGGAGAGAACTTAGAAATGGGTTATATAGATAGTAAAGAGCTTGCTGCACAGGCATAAGAATCTGAATTCAATGTCCAGCACTCTGTAAGAAACAGGCATTACATTTGATCCTATGACAGTAGCTGGAGATGAAGAAACAGGAGGATCCCTGGAGCCCTCTGGCTTGCTTGTTTAAGAAAGTTAGTGAACCTAAGGTTCAATGAGAGAGTGTCTCAGAATATGATTTGAAGAAATTGTAGAAGATGACAATATTGAGTTCCTTCATATGTATGCATACACACAGACACACAGACACAGACGCACAGACACAGACACACACACACACACACACACACAGCTTTCTTTTCTGCTTATTTTTTCTTTTCCTTGTCTTTTCTGCCCTTCATCCTATACCTCTTCTCTGTCTTTCTCCTTCTTGCCCCTCTCCTTCCTTTCTCCTTTTCTATTTCATCTTCTGTCCCTTCCTCCTCATCCTTCTTTTGTTCCCCATATTCATCCCATGTTGTTCTTCCTTTTTCTTTCTTCTACTCCTTCTTGTCTACTTGAAGTTGAGAAGCCTCTGTTATTGGCATGGAAGGAAAAGAATGCCGGCCTCAATAAGAAACTCATATAACAGTGTCATTAAACAAGTAAAACCTAAGATAAATATATGAAAGATAGTTTGCAATACATTTTTTTCTCTTGTCAGAATTTCCTCACTGCAATCATCCAAATGTGTTAAAGATGACTTTTTCCCAAAATAGGAACAAAGGAAGCCTCTATGCTCTGGGCTGTCTGTTAACTCTGAGAGCCAGACAGCTTGATATGCTCCCAGGCAATACCTGTTTATTGATTGTCCCAAGCAAGCAGCACTCCATCAGACTTGAGAGAAGAAAAGTGACATTCTTTTGTAGGGCTGAAAAATGGCCTGAAAGGCTTTGTTAGGATGTCAGCAAGCTACTCTGTGAAGAGATTAGAGCAGCTAGAAACATGGGGGAGAGGTCCTGAACATGTACCTGCCAATGTCATCAGACAGAAGTTAAGAAGATCAAGGATAGCCACTTCATAGGAGGCAGACTGAAGCTGTGGTGCAAGTGTCCTGTCACTTAGCCATCAGCAATACTCAAGTACTTCAAAGAATATATGTGGGATGACAAAAGGCAACTCCATGGGTACAATCATTCTATTGTCTTACCAGTCTTATGAAAAAATATACTTTATCTGAGACATCCTAAGAGCACAAATATTAAGCTCCATTTTTATATTCTAATAATTAGGAGAAAGGCATGGTAAATTGTTTTATCCATTAAGTGATTACGTGGAAGAAAAGAAAAATAAAGTCACAGAAAAGAACTGTGAAATATATACTGTCTGAAGACTCTTAGAGACTTGGAAGTATGAACTGAGACACTTCTAATCATCATTCCTTTTGACCTAGTGCCCTTTCTTCAGAGTAATCATTTAAATAATACAACTCATGGTATTGGGAAAATGGCTTGGTCAGAAGTAGTTTCTTTGAACACACACATAAGCCCCTGAATCTGTTTCTGAAAATTCATGTAAAAGCCAAACAAGAGTGTTGTGTGCCTGGAATCTCAGGGATAGTTGGTACATAGTGCTGATGCTGGGAGCTGGCTAACCAGGCAGTGAAACAAAAAGCAGTGAGATCCATGTTAGATGAGAAAAACTATCTCAGAAAAAAATAAGGAGAGAAGAAATTGACAACTGAAATCAGTCTTTGGCCTCCACATAGACAAGTACAGATGAATATAGATCCACTCAAATGCAAACTCATACATATACACCCACCTACACACCAGGAAAAGAATCCATATCTTGTGGAACATGCTGCGATCTTTGATCATTCTGTTCCAAATCTCATTATTCTCATCATGCTTCCAGTCATTAGACTATCCTTTAACATATGGTTTCACTTCTACTTTCATGTCTCCTGTATGTGTAACTCCATGCATTTAATGAAAGCTAGACCCACAAATGAGAAAAAGTGGCTAAAAAATTAAATACTAGACCAACTAGCTATCTTAGCCACAAGAACTCCAAGTCAGCTTCCCATAGGCACTTGCACATCTGTATTTTTTTTGCAGTACATTTCATAGTAGCTAAATAATGGAGTTTTTCTAGGATTCTGACAATTGAGGAATGGCTAAAGAAAACAAAGTTCATATACATGATAAAATTATATTCAGCCCTGAACAAGGATGAATTTATTCCAACTACAGGAAAATATAACTCCTTTCTATATGTTCCAGCCCAGTCCCATTCTCCTGACATCCCACTCTTTCTATCATCACTGCTCCACTCTGGCTCCTTGATTCTTCACAGTTTCTCTGAGGACACTATTACACCTTTGGGTCCACTCCTTCCATTAATTTAAAAATCCTTTTTTCTATAACTTGGACAAGATCAGCCAAGGCCTTCAATCTGAAGCTTTCCAAATGCCCACCATTGACAAGTAATCATTGATATACAGTGCATTCTGGTTTTATAATCTCACCGCTCAAGGTCTGAACATAATTTGCCTCCCATGAGAGGTAACACTACGGCAGCTTCTGGCCAATAGAATGTGAGCACAAGTAATCCTCGTATACTTTTTCAATAGAAACCTTTGGATAAAACACAGCCTTATTTTCTTATCATATATCTCCTTCTTTTGGCCATATAAATATTCAGATGATGAGATCTCTGCCAAAATTAGGACAAAGCGGCAGAAGGCCTGCCAATGTGAGAGTGACTCCATGTATAGAGTGACTCCATGTTGTATGATGAATGGGAAGTGTCTCTCATAAGTCCATGTTTGAATACTTGGTCTCTGGCTTGTGGTCTCTTTCTTTGGGCATGTTGCAGAACTTTTGATGGTGGAATCTCATAAGAGGAAATGCATCACTTATGGTAGGGCTTGAGACTGTTCAGCTTTATGCCATTTTCTATTTATTCTCTCCTACCTGAGTGTGAATACAAAGTGATCTTCTAGTGTTTCTGTTCTTTCTACCATGCTTTCCCCCACCAGTTGCCTTTTCTTCCTCCATTATGATTCATCATATGCTTTTGGAACTGTAAAACCAAATAAATGCTTTCTCTCTTAAGTTGATTTGGTCAGAGTATTTTTATCATAACAGCAAGAAAATAACTAAGACAGACTGCACTCCACTTGTCACTTGGACTAGTGATATATGCGAGTTACCTGTTGTAACGGTACAACACAAGCCATCAAGAAAATACCATTTGTTGCACAGCTCTCTTATGTACACACTGCACTATTTTCTCTTTTACTATAGCACATATTCAACTTCTGTTTGTTTGCCCTATTCACATAAACTCCATAAAGATATGTCTTTGTCCATGCCTTTTCCCTGCCTCCTTCAGAATGTGACATATTACATCTGATTGAATAATTCATGCTAAAGGAATAAACAGTACCCACACAATACTGAATATAGTGTCCCCATACTGCATTCCAGGAGTTGTGCCCATATATTGTGTGTACTCACAGTCATGACAAGTAGCTCCTGTGTAACCAGTGTCATTGCAATTGCAGTAGAAGGTAGTCCAGGTCTGGGCACAGTGTCCTCCATGTTCACAGTAGTTTGGCAAACACCTAATGGAAAATTGTACAAACCCAGTAAGCCAAGATGATTGAAACAGAAAGGCAAGAAAAAAAAAGAACCTTCCAGCAGCAATGGGAAACAGAATTGCTAATATCTCATAAATGTCAAAGATAAATGATAAGAAAACCATACAGATGTGCTCATATTGCTGAATAGTGGGATATCAGAGCTAAATTCTACCTTTAAGGTAAAGCTTAAACACGAGCACAGAAAAAGCTGAATAGAAGTGAGAATATTCTATAGAATGGTGTGTTTATCATGGTAGAATGTGTATCAGGTTATAATTTTATTCTGGAATGTCCTGTGGCTTCTTAAAGGAAAAGAAAAAAAATTTCTCAGTCCTTGAGATACTGTCTATATTGTGTTTTTGGAATGGTCAGGAAATTATCTGAATCCACAGGAAAGAACATGGTTTAAAGATTAATGCCCCTAAATTACCATGCAAGGCAATTCTACCTTTTCAGGAACCGTCAAAGCCATCCTGAAGACCTTCACTAGTTATGATATACCAGAATGGTGTTCTTCTATCCAAATCAAGTAAAGTACTTTACCCTCACTTCTCCACCTCCCACTCACCTTCACTCATTCCTCACACACCCTGTGGAGTAGCACTGCTTTGAACATCATCCACCAGCACATCTCTACTCTTTGATATCATCCCGTTCCCTTGCTTTTTCCTATTTTTTCTCTTATTGTTGGTAGGAGTGCTTGCATACATGTTTGTAGACACCACATACATGTGTATGTGATGCTGGAGGAGGCCTAAATGGTGTTGAATCCTTCAGAAGTGAAGTTACACATACTTGAGAGACATTACATAGCTTAGTCAACCTTCTAACTTGACTTCTGATCATCTTTTACCCTTAGCTCACTTTTCTCAAGAATTCCCTGAGGTTATGTAATTCCTCCCCTTTTACTGTATCTGCCATCATACTGACTCAGTGAGAACTCAGTATCACACAACCTTTCCTGGAGGATAACAAAGAGTTTATTTTTAAATTCTATTTTTACATTTATTCATGAATTTACTTATTGAGCATGTGTAAATGTGGTAGAAGGGGACTCTTGCCATATGGGATCCATGTAGGTCAGAGGACAACTTGAGGGAGTCAACTCTTCCCTTCTACCATGTGGGTCTCTGGAATTGAACTCAGGTTTTCAATCTTGACAGTAAGCATCTTTATTATCTGTGCCACCTATTGCCTCAACAAAACATTTGCTGCTTTAACAACAGAAAGATAACCAATGGAAAGTAAGCAATGCCTTTTCTATGTTCATTTTAAGTATGATGCCAAGAACACTGCAAGTAGCCTCATTTTAGTGGTTTACATTATAGAAAACAAAATCACAGCATTTGTTGTGCTCATGATTTTATACATGTGAAGAATATAAAGAAGGCGAGAAAAAGAACTGATAACCTGCAGCATGCCGCACAAGAGATGGAAGATAAACTGATGACATCTGTGTGTTTATTTAGTTTCTGTTTCCCAAGACCTGCTTGGTGTCCCAGACTTTCTGACTACTTTCTGTACTGTGTGTTCCAGTCTGTGAGATTAAAAAAGAATTTTTCTGAAGAATACACATTTCACTCTTATTGGTTGGATTTGAGGCTCTGTGAGTTTAAACTAAGCTGGAGCTTAAGATTTACTAGGAAATCCTCCTAGGTCCTGGAAGAAATAAATTAGTAAAGTATGTTTTCACAAACATGAGGGCCTGACTTCAATCACCCAGAATTCTTGTATATAATTGTACACACTTGTAGTTCTAGAGTTGAGGAGACAGAGACAGTCAAATCCTTTCTACTCATTGACTATCCAGTCTAGCCTATTTGTTGAGTTACAGACCAGTGAAAGACTTGTTTCAAAATCAAGATGAATGATGCCTGAGGAACAACACCCAAGCATATACTTTGGCCAACACATGCACAGTTCTATATGAGAGTATCTGTACATACATCAATATTAAACATGTACATGTAGGTACACACACAGTATAACATTCTATAATTATAAAATGAACTACCCTTTTTCTTATATAATATACATTACAATGATTTTAGTGTAATATTCTCAAGTCCAGTAGACTGTGGAAAGTGAAAGCTTGGGAAAGTTGTCAGTATACCAGCCTTTGAACACATCATTAGCAAATCTCCAAAAGACTTTGCACTAGTGTTCAGAAACTCAAGTTAACATTAGAAATGCACATGTCAAAATCACATGTCTACTTTGAAGCCTCTGAAAGAATCAATGATGTTTTTCTTGGAAAGAAAAAAGCATATTTGAGAAATGGAAAAATTGAATACTCTTAGAAAAATAGACAAAAATGAGTAAGAACATGAGAACATGCATGGCTGCCTTACAGCAAGTTTCATTTGGGGCCAGTTCACAGAGATAACTGTTCCAATTCTAATTTATACACACACACACACACACACACACACACACACACACACACACACACACATACACATATACACCAATCCTACTAAAACAGCAAAATGCTGGAGGCATGTTGGCAAACACTATACTGGGGAGGTGGAGATGGGGTATATCACAGAGGCTTGCATGACAACCACTCTAGCCTAATCTTCCAGGTCCAGGTGCCAATTATAGGGACTGTCTCAAAAACAAAACAAAACTAAACTAAACTAAAAAACAGAATAAAGTGACACCCAACACTGTCCTCTAGCATTTACTCACAGGTACACACATTCCCCAACCAATCCTACACACAACTGTATATATGTTTACATACATGTACACATATATCAGAATGATATCTTTGATAAAATGAGATGTTTAAAAATATAAAAATTCCTTAAATAGGAACAACTAAAAAATTATATAAATGATAAAACATATTCACTTATGTATTATATAACAACAATGACACACAACTAATCCTATAAATCCCCTAAAACTGGAAAGGCAGATTTCAGTTTATTTTTATGTGTGTTCCATTACTAATGTGAAATCCTTAAATTACAGTGACCAAAGACAGTTTCTGCCATATTCCTCAATGTTCTTCTTTTCAAGTGGCTGAGCATTTTTCATGTTTTATCTGAGTTGATGTAGTTTCATTCTGATCCTTAACACTCATATTAAAAACAACACTGATTAGGCTGTTTACTTTCTGAACAACTGGAAACATGATTGCAGGTCATGTAAAAAAGCTGTTAAACCTGAAGTTATCAGTATTAAAACTTTACACAATATTATCATGGGACATTTAATAGGCCCATGAGAATTCTTTATATTCAGAAATAAAGAAACTTTTGGAGTTATACTAGATGATGTATCACTAGCTCTTAGTGTTCACTAAGTAGATCCATTCATCATGTCACTCTGCTTTCTGAATATCTTTTCTTGAGGCCTACTGTGAACAATATGAGGAAGGTTCTTCCCGAGGACACTGATGGCATCATGTCCACATTTTTGTTGCTGAACAAGTTACATATGCTCCTAATGCATGTAACTGGTTATTAAAAGATTCTGAATTTACTATCAAAATTCCAATAATCAGAACATTGAGCTAATATTTAGGGGTGACAAAAAGTATGTTACTGAAAGGTGTAAAGTCCCAAGTGACTCTCTTGGAGCAAGAAACTTCTTATATTTTGAATTACTCTGTAAACAAATTTGAATTATCAAATTTTAAAAACAAGTATACATTTTATTTAAACATATTTGCACTGGATATAGTAGAGTTAAGAGTAAACATGAGCTGTGATGTCAGAAGGAATATTATTTAGGGTCCTAAGCTGTCATCAAATCAATCAGCTTAATAATCATTGAAAGACTTTCCAGTTTTCCTGTTTTATACTTCATGTGTAACAAGAAATATGCAACACTTTCTTCCTACAAATGCCACATTTCCAAAGTAATAAATAAGACTTTTTCTTTACATAAAAACACTAATCACACTTTAGTAACATATAAATAATTATTTCCATTTATACTTTAAAAAAAATATGTCCTTGGTTTGATACTTGTAAATTTCAATCAAAAGTTTAATATGTATGAGACAATTAACATAGACCTTATAGTAAAATGTAGGAGAGAGTAATGTTCACTGAAGTTGAATAATCATTTTCTAAATTTTGTTTTAATCACATAGTCATTACTTTAATAAAGTAAATTCACATTTTTATAAAGTCAAAAGAAAATAGTTTAAATGTGGTTTGAAATATGCAAAGGTATGTGTTTAAGTGATATATTAAATATTTTAAAAGTTCCATTAGTCTTGATTAATTTAGTTTCCGTTCATCAAGGTCTGTGTCTATTGGTTAGAGATTGTGGCAGATAAGCTTAAAGTAGGGGAGCCTGGAAGCAGAGCTAGAGACAAGACACAATCTCAAAGGCTCCACCTCCACTGATCTATTGACATAGGTTACTAGCACTCTAATTCTTCAGTCTTCAATACAACAGCCATTTGGGACATACTTCTCACGTAAATTTTGAAATCTCAAAACAATTCCCTTGCCACTGCCAGAGCTCTGAAGAATATATATATATATATATATATATATATATATATATATACACACACACACACACACACACATATACATATATATGCTTCTCTTTACCTGAAAATCCACTTATTGGGAAAAAATGGCCCAGAAATATTTATGTATATGTACAAAAGCATCTGTAAAATTATTAGTAAGATAACAATTTTTAAAATAACAATTATATATAGTATCAAATATAGTACATTGAGGATGTATAAAAGGTGACACGCCTATACTGTGGAGTGCAGAGGCAACTAACATGAAGAGGTACATCTGAATGTAAGCGTAAGAGAAAGTCTTCCAATAAACCACATGCTAGCCAGTGAAACACGGTATGTCTATATGGCTCAGTAGGCAAGACCACTTGCAAAGACCTGAGTTCAATTTTCTAGTACCAGGTAAAAAGGCAAACGTGCCTGAGCTTGGCTGTAATCTCAGCACTGTGGGGTATAGAACAGTACATCTATATCAGCTTAGCTGGACAGAGTAGACTAACATCAAACTTCTGGTTCAATGGAGACCTTGTCCCAAAGGAGTGAGGCAGACAGTGGCAGGAAAAAGCACTCATATCATGCTATGGCCTCCTCATGCTATCACATGAACCCATGCCCAAGGCACAGACACTCATATACTCACATGCATGTGTCACCCATACAGTATGCAAAATAAATGTGTAGTTTTGCTGTGATAATCATTGGTTTTATTTAGGGAAGCTAAGACCTGGAAGAAATAGAATTCTTATATATTAACTGTGGTTAATTGTGAGAACAGAAGCAGATTTTTGATGTTTTATTATGCTACTGAGAAACCTAGGACCTCATGAATGCTAGGCAAGCATTGTCCTAATTTATCAGCTCTGAAAAAAAAAACAACTAGCTTAAACTTTAGGAATGCATACATAAATCATTGTATTTTACAGTTGGTTTAGAAATCATGTGTTACCTCATAACAGGAAGGCAGTTGGGAATATCTTCTTGGCGCATGGAATAAATACCATAGGATCTACTTATGTGCTCTCACAAATTAATACAAATAGTCTATCACCAGTGATAGAACACTGACAGGCTGGCCTTGTATATGTTGAAAGCCATTGAATGAAACATCTTCACAGAGCAACTGTGGTGTGTGTGTGTGTGTGTGTGTGTGTGTGTGTGTGTGTGTGTGTTTGTTTATATATGGGAACATATGGTGTGTGTGTTTGAGGACATGGGTCTATATATGTACATGCATGTGAAGCCCAGAGGTTGACCTCTGGTGTTTTTCTCTCACTGTTTACAAATTTACTGTGTCAGGTTGCTCAAATGAACCCAGAGCTTGCTAACTCTGATAGTCTAGCTAGACTTTTTTTCCAAGGATCACTTGGTCATGCTTCTCACATGCTTGTATCACATGTGATCTGTCACCCACACCCAGAAATTAAATGGGTGTAGGGGATCTCATCCTTGTGTGGCAAGAGTTTTATACACTGAGAAATCTTTCCAGGCCTGCATATGTATTTTTTTTTAAATTTGATTATTTGATGATAGTAAAGAGAAACACAAACATATAAGAAATGGTCTAAGTATGAAGATGGAACCAACTGAATGAAACTAAGATAAGGGGATGTGGCATAGTGTTTGAACTGGAAGGTATTGAAACTGCATGACAGCCAGCATTTAAGTGGACTTGCCTAGTAAAATCAGGAGTTATTTCCAGGGTACTGTTTCCATAGCAACTACAGAATCTACAGCAGAGGGTTTTAAAACATGAAAGCTCCAAAGCCCAGTGTGTCCACTTACTTTTACCTAGAATAGATAAGCCATTCATATCTACTCTGCTTCCTTTTATGATTTCTAGAAATAAAATTAAATAGGTGAGACCTGTGTTTCTTTGGAATGAAACCCATCGGATAATATACTCCTAATGACCACTATTTATTATGCTCCTATATTGGTCTGTGAAAATTTTAAGTCACTTGTTAACATTAACATAAAAGGCTCATCTGTCTAATGAAATACGCACAGTGGTTAAGTGTTTGCAGTCATTTCCATAGCTATGCTGTGAATAAGCATGTCGTTCATCTAAAATTCTCATTTTGAACCTACCCAAAAAAGTCATTAGTTAAAGAATAAAGCTCATGTGTGCACGCCGACACACAGGACACACACACACACACACACACACACAAAGAAAAAACACTCACTATGATTTTATAGGATCTTAAGGAAATTGTTCCTTACTGTTAATCTCCCTTGTCCAGTTCTCGTAACAGACTAGATGAGCAATACCACTTTTGATAAGTCTTTTAGTTTCCAAAAGTTCAAATGATTGATTCTCTAAAAGAGTTACTTAATTTTTTAAATTACATATATACATACATATCTGTGAGCATGCACATTTAAGTATGGATACCTGTGATTGCTAGAGAAGGTGTTGGATCCTTAGTTCAGTAGTTACAGTTATAAGTGTCCTGCTGCATGGATGTTAGGAGCCAAACTCATGCCCCCTACATAATCAGCAAGTGCTTTAAACTCCTGAGCATTTTTAGAGAGATTAATCTATAAATTAATTTGTATATGATTGTACTTTATGTTCTCTTTTTTATAAAGACTTTATATTTTTTCCATATACAATTGAAGGTCAGTTTCAATTTCTGTATGCTTTCCTTAGAGACTGAAATACAAAAATATTTCAATAGTCTTGAAAAGGCAAGTAGATTAATATAAGCTGTTTAATGATGCTCATACATTAGAAACCAGCTAGATTGCTTTCCTTTGTCTTTTTCCTTTGATACATCAGTGGAGATAAGGAAAAATCCAAATGTTACATTTACTGTGCAGCAGAGAGCTTCTTTAATATAGTAAACAGATGCAAAGCCCTTACCAGGATGTCAGAAGAAGGTTTATTGAGGTATTGATACCAGGAGGAAATCAATACAGAGAAATCTTTTGTCTTCTAATTATCAATTTAGAAATGTTTCTCCTGGAAGTGACTTGAAAAATTAAAGACAACTTTTTCTCATGTTTCTATATATACTCAAACCTTCCTTGGCTTTTGTGTTTCCAAACAGCATTTTTTTCAGTATTTCTCAGGAAAGGTGGTGTAGGTAGCTTTTGAGTGCAGCTTTCTTAATGCTCTCTGAATCGCCACTCTGTATCTCTCTTGCCAAATAAATTATTTTAGAACAAGCATGTGAGATAATTCACTGGGTTATTGGTAGGCATTTATTTAAGCATTAATGCTTTCAGTTGTCAGTAAGTTAGGGAAACTAATTTCCACAGCCGTATGGGAAAATGTAAAGTTCTACCCTCGGTGTGGTTGGCTATACTTTCTCTGAATCAAACTACCTCAGTATCTATCATAGTTACCTTTATCAATGCTGTAACAAAATATCTGACAGGAAAGTAGGAAGTGTTGTTTCCAGTTTATAATTCCAGGAGATACTATTGGCAGTAGCAGAGAAAAATATGGTTAACAGAACTACCAGCAGCAGGTCATATTGTCTCCACAGTGGGAATCAAGAATGTACAGGAAGTAGGCCTTGCTACTGAACCCTCGGTGATCTACTTTCTCCAATGAGGCTCCAACTCCTAGTGTTTCCTGCAACCTTCCAAAACATTACTTCCAGTTGGGATTCAAGTGTTTAAACAAATATGCCTATGAAGGACATTTTACATTGTAACTGTAAGTGTCTTTCCTTGTGCCCAAGAGAACAGTGACACTTTATCAATAGATTTATTCACTTTTTGTGTAAAAACAAGTAACAAGAGAGATTGGGCTGATTAGCGAGCCTATATGCCCTCCTTCACAGATACTTACAGCAGTGAAATCAGAATTAGGTTCTCTACAAGCACTTCTCCATTCACACCTAAAGAGGCATGGGATGAAGGTATTGGGGCTCCCATTTAAAGAACAGAAGGATGATTCAACCTACCCCTCACTGGAGAGTTCCAGATGGACTGCCCGTACTGAAATAGCTCAGACTCTACCTTCATAAAACAGTCATTTCAGGCTAATTATGAAGTTCTCTTCCTCCTGTAATCATACCCAAGAACGTTTACTGGAAGTCTCTTATCTTAGTATGTTCTTCATTCCAAAATGTTCTATAAAAGACTGTAACAGTAAGCAGCAAATTTCTATAGGATTTTTTTTGAGATTCTGTTGTGCCATGTGACTTTTTTGGAAACTGTCTTATGAGAGGATGTTTGAGGATGTTTTTCTGAGAATAGACATAATGCATATTTTCTGGAAGAAACCTGAAATAAGGTTGTGTGATGCTTTGCTAGAGATGATGCCTGAGAGAACATGTAAAATTTGGAAAGTGTAGATATATAACCCAACAGACAGTAGATAATGCTATATGGTACTTGTTCACTCTTCCATCCTTTGTTGGTCATCAGAGGGCTTTGCTAACACTGATCTTTGTTGAAGACATTGTGTGGTATTAGTTAGCCTTGGCACTCTGTGCTGGTCATCATTATAACTTCATAAAGAGAAATATACCAAAGAACTGCTGGTTGTGTACTGGCCATTTCTTGTTGCTTTCCAGACTCAAGATGATTGGCAGAGCCTTGTGCCAATTAGCAGAACCTTGCTGTTTCTTGCAGATAAAACTGCTGTTGCTGATTCATGAATGAAGTTTGCAAGTGGATCAAGGTACCACTGTTGATTTGTGTGAGATGAACTGCTGATATTCCGACAACACAAATTGGATTTTCTCCAAGGACCTATTTCTAAAGAGGTCCACATGCTCTTTTGCCCTATTAACCTTTTCATTTCACTACCTCAGGTCAGTGGTGGGCTAGAAGAGAGGTTAAAACATTTAAGTGTACTTCTTAGAGAAGGTTTTTAAAAATATATGCCTACAACCCTATTCTGGTTGAGTGTACACATACTGGAAGATGTATATGCACATGGCTATTGTGCTTGTGGAGATAGAGATCCGTAATAAACACAATTCCACAGACTCAGGAATTGTCAAACACTCAGGATGAATCTGTCTCCTGTGATCACTAAACGTGTGATTTTAAACAAAGTGTTGGTGAAGGGCATTGGTGAAAAAAAGAGCAGAGATTTCAAATGTGAGTGAGTTTCCTTTAGAATCACCAGGAGAACATACTAAAATTACAGGCCTGTCTCTGTCCCACTTCCAGGTTGGCATCTCAGTATTTCCTTTATAACTATCTCCTTTAAATTCATGTTTAAATCTCCTTTAAATTCATGTTTAATTACATGTTTATATCTGTGTGTGTAGTTCTATGCACATGAGAAGACAGGTACCTATGGAGGCCAGAAGAGGAAATCAGATCCACTGGATCTAGAGTTACAAGTGATTATAAACCATCAGAACAGCAAGGACTTTTAACAGGCGAATGATCTCACAAAACTAGAAATTTCATTTCTACAAAGTTGAACTCTGTACTGTGATATTGTGTATTGGGCACACTTGAAGAACCACAAGAGTTTCATAGGACTGAAGAAATAGTGAAAGGGTGGAATATTTAAAGAATATTTATTCAGGAACTAATACATAAAATACAATCTTTCCTTTCTTCCATGAAACAGGGCAAAATATGATAAATTTTAAAAAATATATAGCATAAATGACTCTGTTTTGATTTTAGTCCATTTCTCACCTGAAGGGAGAATACCATATTGTAGCATTTCTCACTTAGACACTGGTACTCAGATTGTGTGGACATTGCCTTTACCATGGCTTTCCTGGCGCCAGATATAAAGGCTTTCAGTTTTAAAGAACAGCTCAGACATATGTTTTACCCTACAATGCAATCTTTTTATATCACCCACTGTTTTAACACACTCCCACATATGGGGTGGGCTGTATCAGGAATCTGTTTGTGGAGGTTATCCAGGATAATGTTTTCCAAGCCTCTGTGTTTGCAGCTCCCCAAGCTCAAGCTGAGAAGCTAAACATCTTGATCAGAGAGTGAGAGACACATGCTTTTCTTAGAAGAAGATATGCTAGGAAAAAAAGAACCAGATATGGAGGGAGGAAATTGTATATTATGACATATTTGGCTGCAGGAAACTGAATGTATTGGTTTTTTTATATGATCTATTCAGTGGATAAAGAAAATTTCTTGCATTTTCAAAAGGATTAGAAGAATATATTCTTAGAACACAATAATAGAGTACAGTGGCAAAAAGCCGTGATTTCATAATTGATATTGCAGCCTCCACATGAGATCCATTTCTGTAAGTTCAGGACTATAATCAAATGATATCTAAGAACCTCCCTTAATTGTATTGCTATGTGAGGGTAACACAGGGAATGGAATTTATGGTATCCACTCTCCCTGGCATCCCAGAAAGCTTCACAGAAATCAGGGTCTGTCTGTCTTAATAAAGGTTTATCAACATATGATCTATTCAGTGGATAAAGAAAATTTCTTGCATTTCTTGCATTCTTGTGTTTGTGTATATTTGGTGGTGCCATGTGCATATATGAACATGTAAACATACCTGCATACAAGTTTGGGAGCATTAGAAGCGATCAGCTGTTCTCCTTTGCCATTCTCCACCTTATTCTTTTGAGGCATGTTCATTTTCTTGACCATGAATGTAAATATGTTTTTTTTTTCTGTTTGCTTGTTTTTGTCACTGCTGTTGTTCTAACTAGGCTGGCAGATAGACAACTTCTATCTCTGGCTCCTGCAACACTAGGGCTACAGCTGATCATGTGTTACCACACATACCTTATTAAAGTGTGTTAGGATCTGAACTCAGATTGTCAAGTGTATGAAGCAAGCAGTCTTAGCAAATGAGATATCTATCCACTTATAAATGATGTTTCAAGGGCAGACTTTAAAGAACTTAAAAGAAGCAGAGCCTACCAGTTTGTAGACATTATTTCAAAGGGCCTGTAAGAGACCACTGAGAAGTCACTTAAGATTTTAGAAGCTTTGCGCCTTTTCCTTGAAAACTGCCTTGGCCTTCTTATATTTGATATCACTCCCAAATGACCAGCACTAAGACAATTAAATATGTAAGATGAATAGTTAGAAACAAGGAAAGAAATGCCAGAATATGGAGGTGGGCCCCAGTTCACCATGAAAGGAGAAAAAGCACATAGAAGGCAAGGATAGTGGTCTTAGTATCTGCTGTTCAAATGGAGACACTCTGGCTTCCATGGTTCTGTTAGCCAAGAACATAGGTAGGGAAACCATAGCCAGAGACAATCCCTGCTGTCCCTAGCAGGCAAGTTCATACTGGCTGGCTAATGCATTCACACTGGTCACCACATGACAACTGCAACAATGCAGGAGTTGCTCATTAACTAGAGCTTCCTGTCTGAGAGGCTAGGGAGCCCCAGGGATGCCCTGTGTCTACTTCCCCAAGCACTGAGTCTTCTTTCTCACTCCCTGACCTGTGACCAGTTGCTTCTTTATTTTATCATCCATTCCACATATTTTCCCTTCCTCACATCTATCGCTGCTACTAGTTTATACCATGTGCACTTTCATCATGATATTTATCATTTTTACCAAAATTAAAAGAAAATAAAACTCAAGGGAAAACCCTGTCTTTGTAAACCCCTCGCCTTGCCTCCTAGATTCAAACAAATGTAAATTAGATCACTTGACACCAAGCATGTCTTTCAACTCAGGTTTCCTTTTTGTTAGAGAAAATGACTGCAACTGAAGTGAACCAGACCACTTACTCTCTAAAGGAAACACATTTCTTAATATACAATTAAACAAGATGCAATTGTATGTAATGTAGTTACTCAAGACTATAGTTACATAAAAGTAATGCTATAGGGGAGATGTAGATGTCTTTACCATAATAAAAAATAATGAGAGCTTCCTTGGTTGTACGTATACTAAGATATCAAAGATATTCCAAATGATAAATGTCCAAGTACTGATCTATAATACAAACAGTGCTGCACCCGATCGTAACTTTGGAAGATTCTGCCTTTCCAGAAATATAGATTATATCAGGTTCCATTTCCTGGAATAGCTTTGTTTTGGATACTCTACATTAGCACATTTTAATGAAGCACATTTTATTACCCACTTTCGCAGCTCCTCAAATGGAAAAAAAAAAAGGCACATGGTTCAAGAAATCACTGTGGTGTGTTAGGAATCCCATGTGCAATGACATTATCAGAAAGTGTGTTAATGTTTAATCTAATTATATCAGTAAATTACAGCATTAGCTGAGAGCATGTTCTGCATGAACAACTTTTATGTTCTCATGTTCCTCAGTAAAGGCACCTGATATTTTCCATTTCTTCCCTGGACTGGGACGCTTGTCACCATAACTCCCCTAACTGTGCCAACAGTTTTTATAACTCAAGTTTCTATCCAAATCTGCTGCTATTCCTTCTTAGTTTTTATGCAAAGACTGAAAGCAAAATCTGCTAACACAAAGTCTCTATTCTTTTTTTTTCTTTTTTTATTAGATACTTTATTTATTTACATTTCAGATGTCATCCCCTTTTCCCATTTCCCTTCCCTAGAAACCACCTATCTCATGCCATGCCCCCTCCTCCTTTTTGCTTTTGAGGGTCTAGCAATAAAATAGATGCAAATAGTCAAGAAACAAGCAAGACAATAAACACAAATAGTTGAAGAGCAAGCAAGCCAATAAACAAAATTCCGTGTGCATTCCCATGATCACTGTTTCTAGGGGCTTATCAGGATGACCAAAGTATCTGAGCCAACTTCCCTGTCCTGGTCCAAAGTCATTTTCATGTCTGAAGACTACTTCCTTGTTCTACTCTCAAATATGGGTTCTTGCCTGAAATTGCTTCTTTGTTCTAGTCTAAGATTTAGATTCATGACTGAAATTACTTCTTTGTTCTAGCCTAATATCAGATTCCTGCCTGGAGCCCATTTTCTTGTCCTTGGTCCATCTCAGATTCTTGTCAAGCAGCCCCAAAAGCTCTCAATATCTTTCTCCGTCCCATTTTTTTTTTTAATTTCTTGGCTTGGATCACAACCAAAAATATAAGAGTTTGGTTCACAACGTTTCTCTTAGTGATGATCCCAGGTCTCCATCTGTGTGGAAGTCATGTGCCTTCCCTGTATGACCCATTAGCAGGACTACAGCAAATCATCAGAACTATAACATGTCAATGGAATCTAAGACATGGTGGATTGCAGAAATTGTCTTCAATTGCTGGCTTCTCAGGAAATATGTATTGGCAAAAAACTAACATATGCTTTTACATATGAAATGCATCCCAATACTAAAGATTTTAAAGGCAAAATCAAAGCATTTTAACTTTGGGGCACTTACAAGCTGTGTTCTGTTTCCTTGTTCTCTTTTCTTTCTTTTTTTTTTTTATATCACCTCCCATCAGGTCTCATTTACTCTTACTTTTGTCAAGCATGATTTTGCCTCATCCTTTAAAATGTAATAACATCACCTACCCAAACTTCCTCCATTTCATTCCTCATTTTCACATTAGTATGAACTTACTGGTGCCACCTGTTCTTATGGTAACACATGTTTCACAAAACAGGGTATATTTCAGTTTATAACAATGGTTAATTAATATAGCTAAGGATCTCTAACACCAACACAAATGTATGCATTTAGCAAGTACTATATATTCATTGGCTCATTCATATCGTAAAAGCGTAATCACAGTTAGAAGAATGGAACAGACAGTTACTGTAGAAGGAACCTAGCAAAAAATTGCTGAAATTCATCATAGATTCTCTTTGGTTTTCTGACTTAAAATATATAACTTTCTACCATAATAAGAGCCAAATTCCAAGAGAAATACAACTAGAAACTGGGTGTTATGTTGGACTCCTGGGTTGTAGAATAATAATACTGCTTTTACTAGCCTACTGTCTGGTCTCTTTGGAACAAAAGAAAGAGTAGGTGGGGTTGGTGGCAGCTAGGACCAGCCATCTCCAATTGAGAACATTCGCAGTGACCAGAGCCACAACCTTAGCTGTAGCTTACCTGAAGCTTTCATCATTATAGGAAGGACAACCACAGCAGGCAAAGAATGAAATGGTTTAGGGAAAGCAGTTCCTCCCTCCTTTATGCTATACTCTTAACTTCAACATAGTCAAATGTTGTTTATGTATAAAATTTTAATATCTTCACAAATTTGTATTTTTATTTAATTTTCATATACCATTTACTGCAAGTCAAAATGAAGAGAGACTCAACTAATTTAAACAATTTTCTCTGGGCCTGAAATCTTTCAGCAATATTTTCCATTAGGTAACTCAATAATATCTAATGTGGCTAATGTCTGTGGATTAGAAATTTGCTTAAATAAATTCATATTTATAACAGTGAGAATGGGAAGGGGTGGAGGAACAGAGGAGACAAGACAATAATTACCTGTCTTTGATGCTACACAGATCAATGTGTAAATCACTAAAACTCCCCAGGGAACCTTGCTGAACTGAAATGAGGTCCTTGGGCTGGTTATCAATAAAGATGAGTCTCATGCAGCCTTGGAAAGCCTTAATGGGGTTTAAGCATTGGGAATCGTTGAGATTGCTAGGGCACCCTGTGGGATAGAGAGAAAAGATGAAGAACACTGAAATTATTTTCTTGCTGTGGCAACCTATTGATGGAAGAATTTGAGGTCTAATTATTTGGACACTGACACATTTTTATTCATAGTAGGGCATATTTTCTTGTAAATACCAGCTCAGGAAGAAGTGCAAAACTAATGCAAAATGGGAATACTCAGTCATTATATAGAGAAAAAGTGCCAAATGAAATATCCTAGGTAGAAAGTTTTCCTTAATCTCCTCTCTCTCTCTCCCTCTCCTCCCCCTCTCTCTGTGTGTGTGTGTGTGTGTGTGTGTGTGTGTGTGTCTCTGTGTGTGTGTGTCTGTGTGTGTGTCTGTGTTTCTGTGGATATGTGTATTGTATAGCTGAAGACACGGTGTTTCATGGGGGTACATGTAGAAACCAGAGGTTGACCTCAGGATGTCTTTCTCTGCTACTTCCCATTTGATTCTTTAAGGTCTCTTTGTGAACCAGAGGTTCACTAATTTACCTAGAGTTGCTGATTATTGTGAGCTTCAGCACTCTGCCTTCACTCATCACTAATCATTTTAATTTGTGTGACACTGCTTTCTCACCCACAGGTGAATTTTGTGACTTGCATAGGGTGGGTTGTCTGCAATCCTCAGGAGCCTGTTTATGTCAGCCTTGTCAGCACTGAAACTCAAGGTATTTCTTGCCATACCCAGTACTTTATATAGGTACTGCGATTCCAAATTCAGCTTCTTATGCTTGCATGGCAAGAATTTTACCAATTGAGTTAGCTACACACACACACATACACACACACACACACACACACACACACACTCAGACACACGCATACATACACACTTCCTGCTGAAAATTTCCTTGTTTTTCCTTTGGATGTAACCCTTCACATACTTTTCACATAGTCTAAGTGTTTAGAAATGTTGATATGGCTTAAAACACACGTCTAAGTTCACAATGTAATTCTGAAAACACTTTCTAAGGAAATTACATACTGGCAAGGATAGAAGCCCAGTAATTTTCTGGTGAATTGTGGAACATTAACAGGATAAGCTACTGTGAATGATACACTCAGGAAACAAGCAGGATTTTTGACATACTGAGTAAACCAAAGCCACACATTAAGAGAACTGTACACTTAAATGAATGTACTTATAGACTAGAATAGCACGTACAAAGGTTAATACCACATCTCTTAAACTGTGCACTATTAAAAGCATAAATGCATTGCACCAGTTATCATTACCTACAGCCAGGCCAATCCACTACTTATTAAAACACGTGAGGGCCAAGCAGTAGATGAGTATGTATGTCTTACAAACTCTATCTCAGTGGCTGTAATAGGTTTAGAGCATATGGTAATGTGATCTTGGAAACATGGAAACATGTCATAAATAAAGGGAAATTATTTCTGCCATCTTTAATAGACAGTTACTGTAAGGCTGAATCTTGACAGCTGGTAAAGAGCTCACAGGCACACTATAAAATAGAGATACTGCAACTTCTAACTGAAATTGTACAGAGAATTTATGGAAGTTGACTATTGTTGCTCAAGCTCATTTTTTATGTTCTTTAAGTTTACAGTCTGTAAGTGAATGTTTTGTTTAAACACTGTTCAAAGGTAGTTCATAATTTATCAATGAAGATACATCTTCATGTTCTAAGTCTAGCACTAAAAACCTATCTAGAATTTAGCAATACTCTAGCTGGGGAGAGGAAAGTCATTATGCCTCTGTGATATTTCAGAAGATTATTGTATCACAAATACTCAAAACCATTTTAACTAGAAATAAATTCTTGACCAGCATTCTTTCTCCATTGCTGAAAAAAATGTATTTAATGTAAAACACACATCTTGGAGTTGAGACCAATGCTCAGTATTTGTTATTATTCTTTTGCTTTCACTATTGAGCTGCAGTGAACACAGATTAGAATGTACTTCATATTCTCCATAAGTCTCTACAGCCCCTCACAGATTATTATAAATTCACTAATCTTGGAGTGACAATGTATATGAGTGAGGATGTGCAAGTACCATAGCCAATGGAGATTAGAATTACAGGATTAGATTACAACTGCAGGAGTTGGTGCTTTCTACCTTGTCTGAGGATGGGTCTTCTATTTGCCACTGAATATCCCAGGTTTGCAGGCATGAGTGGCATAAACATTATTATAGTCATGTGCTACAGAGTGTAGTTTCCCAAAGGTTCTAGGGGTCCAAACCCCAGTCCTTATGCTTACATAGCATGAGCTTTATGATTGAGCCATCTTTCCAACCTACAGATAATTTTATTTCAACAAAGAGCAACCTCATTATATATCATATAGACACATTATCGCCTTAAGTATATGCTACAACTGGTATATAATGGCCATTGTGTGTAGGAGGAGCTAAGATGGGAGGAGTAAGGAGAGGAAGAGGAAAAGGAAGAGGAAGAGCTAGAGAGAGCAGAGATGTAGGAGCAATGGAGAGCCACTCAGGTATGGAGCCACAGCAGTCGTGGGTAACAACTTTTATTTAGGTTAGCTAATTGAGAAACAACTCTCTGTATGGACATACTGTTATTGAGCATTACCAAACATATAAAGTCCATCTTTAAGCATCAGGGTTTCATTTTATTACTGGGCCCACATGGATAGCTGGATGGTCTGGGCAATGCCCAACCTTATGGAGACAGCATGGAAGATTGGCAGAGTCATCTTCCATGCTGGCGTCTCATGAGTGGCAGGGCTGGTGTTTCTGGCTGGCCATTCCTAGCTGCGGCACACACATGCCTCTGGTCACTGAACATGGTGGCTGAGCTAAGCAGAGCCGCAGCAGCTTAGATAGTCGGCTTGAGTGGAGGCAATTTTTATATAATTACTTCAACAACTGTGGGTAAAGAAATATGGTCCTTCCTCATGCTAAAATCCAGTGTCATGACCTTGTTCCACACAGCTCCCTTCCAAAGAGACTCTAAATATGTATTCTGTACTTGTGCAAATATCTTGGTGTTTCAAGCTTGTCATACATTTCCTTGGGAAGAAGCAGGTGATTTAGGGATGTAGGAGCTAAGAGACTACAGGGCTTGTGGAAGAGTATGATGCAGAATGTATGATTAGTATTCAGCTGGCTTTAGGTAACTACAGTGTATCTTTCACTGATGTTATTGTATTTTTCTTATTATGTGTCAGCAAGATGGAGTATGGGAATGCATGTAACATTATGAATCTATGAAAATCAGGAGACAGTACTGTGGATCCTATTTTCTTCTCCAACTTCAGGTTCCAAGGATAGAACTTAAGTCTTAAGGTATGAACATCGAGTATCTTTGCCCATATAATCATCTTGCTGTGTCTTCAGTAAATGCTAATATGCAGTGATTGTCTTTGGTTACATCATGGGAAGAAACTGTCAGCCCTAGGACAGGACTAGATTAACCTCACTTCTGTATAAGGGGAAAACACTGAGGGAGTTAAGACTGCATGTGATTGGGTGTACTGAGACAAGTGCTTTTTACATGCTGAGTAACCCTCCCACTAATATTCACCAAGACTGCTTTCTCCTCTTGTTTATATCCCCCAGTAATTTTGAAAGTGAGCTTGCTCTCCATTTTTCAGAAAAGAAATCCAAGGCCTGTATCTTTAAGAACGTATGGTCAGAGAGCCATGGAAACTAAGTCCCCATTAGATTTGGCTCTGTAAGATCACTGACTACAGAAGTAGGTACCTTTTAATAAAAGATATCTTTAAAATACTCAGCATAGGTGCCTTTATGAAAACAATAAATGTCACATATGTTTTGTCCACCATAGTTTGTTCTTGTCTGTGTTACTGCAAGCACTGCAAGGGTTCAGAAAGCAATATAAAGAGTAACTACTCAGAAATGTCAATGACTTCTCCCTTCCCCCTTTGTGCTGCTAGCTCCTCTCTGCTTTGTTCTGTCACCTGCCATAGGTGAAGATGATCTTCAAGACATAGAAAAGGGAGATGACATTCACAATGTGAAGTGGCAGTAGAGCAACCTAAATGGCTAAGCAGCATTGCAGTGCCTCCAACTTTATCCTCCTGCAGGTACTTGCTGCCACTCATCTCCTTTTCTCTATGTTTTAGCTCAGTTTCTCCTTCCCAGTGTGAAACCAGGGAGCTTCACATAGCTACAGGAATTTGTGTGTGTGTGTGTGTGTGTGTGTGTGTGTGTGTAACACTGGTCTAATAGCTCTAGTTCCTTCTGCCTTCAGAACAGCCCTAGATAGCTTACATTTCCACAGTTGTCTAAGACTTTGGTTTCTTACAGTGTGGTGCTTGGATGTTTCTGCTTGTGTACATGCACAGCTAAGGGGAAGGTTGTCTAATTGACAGAACACATGGTGGAATAATTTCCTTGCTCTTTATGTGAAGTCTCAAAGGATAGTGAACTTACCTCCAAAGTAGTAACTATTTCCAGAATAGATCTGTAACCAGGAGGTGTCTGGAGGCAGGGATGCAGCATCATTATCCAGTGTGAGAGTAACACGATTTCTCCTGGCATTGATGCTGACAGAATGCCACAGGCCATCATTTAAACCACTGCCTGCAAAAGAAACAGGGAGGGCTGTTTCATGAGGATGATTTTTCTCTTCTGCCTTATAGCTCAGTCTCTTTCCCTAAACCATTTCTGATAGTTTTGTCTTAGAAACAAATGGAACAAACTAAATATGTAGGAGATCTGTTACAAATAAAGGAATGCAATACTAGTATGGTGATGAATAGTTGAAGAACAAGCTAACAAACAGTAACTGTTAAAACACCTCAATGATACCAGTAAATGTAACATCAGACAGAGGGGACAAATGTCAATTAAGTGCCTCCATTAATGATTAGTATTCAGCTGGCTTTAGGTAACTACAGTGTATCTTTCACTGATGTTATTGTATTTTTTTTATTATGTGTCAGCAAGATGGAGTATGGGAATGCATGTAACATGATGAATCTATGAAAGTCAGGAGACAGTACTGTGGATCCTATTTTCTTCTCCAAGTTCAGGTTCCAAGGATAGAACTTAAGTCTTAAGGTATGAAATCATTAATCATTACTTTACCTTTTCTAAGGTTTGTATTTTCTTGTTATTGAAAGTTTCTTCAGGCTTTTGTTATACTAATTGTCCCAGTTATCAAATCTAGAACTTCATATAGCCTATGTAAGCTCTCTACCAGTGAGCTTCACTGGCTCTGGGAAATTATTTATTTTATTATACAGGATTACTTTCTTAGTTTCTTTTCCTGTTGCTGTGATAAAATATCCCAACAAATTTAACTCAGAGAATAAAGGATATATTTCATCTCAGAGGATCATGCATACAGTCTTTATATATAAACTATTGAACTCAAGGAAATTCCTGACAGATATTCTCAGTCTAACCTTAATTTCTTTCATCCCTCTTGGTGTTCCTGGAGGCTTCCTCCTGTGTGGATCTATATCCCATCAAAGTGACAATTAGAATTAATAATCACAGCTATACAGGTGAGTTTCATTTAATAATATAGCACGCTTTGAGCATATCCACTTCAGTATCCTACTAGCCTTTCCCATACCCCACATTGCCTCATTCTCCACACACATTTACTTCTAATTTCATGTAAGACTACTGAAGTGGTCAAAGTAAACCTTATTGCAAGACAGTAAAAGTTATCTACTGCAGTCAGGACACAAATTAATTGAATACCACCTGTAGAAATTTTAATATATTTAGTTGACTGTCTGTGAGGCGATGTTCACATGTGGACTTCAAAACACAATTAGTGCAAGTTGAATCTCTCCACCCACTACCTGGATCCCAAGAATATAGCTGATGTGGTCAGACTTGGTGGCAAGCTCCTTTACTGGTGCAACTGTCTTTCTGGATTCCAAACGTTTTTCTTAAGTTTGCAATAAATCACTGTCTTAGTCACCTGCCTTCCCTGACCTCTGACTCATCACCTGTGAAGATTTTCATACATGTTTGGTATCATTGTTATAGGGATCAGAAATGATCAGAAGATAATTCTCATGTAATTGAGGGACAAAGAGGTTACTTATTCAAAGCAACCTGTCCTGTTCCTTTGCCCCAGATCCCATTCAGTTGTTCTGCAACACTGGCCCATCATACTGAGGAAACTGCATTAAGAATTGATTACGAAGGAATACTATTTTCCTTTAAAAAATATTGTCATTTATGCAGACTCTTGATTGCGTATAGCTTATTTTGCACACTGGGAAAAAAAGTGTCATATTTACTGTTCAGGCCACAATAATATAGAACTGATACATTTTCATCATTCAGATTACAAGCAGTTTTCCTAGCTGTATGCTAAACAGCCTTACTTCTCATTGCACCAGTTTCTTTTTTTTTAATTTTTTTCTATTGGATATTTTATTTACATTTCAGATGTAATCATCTTTCCCCATTACCCTACCCACACAGGAAACTCCTATCCCATCCTCCCTCTTCCTGCTTCTATGAGGATATGCCCCCATGCACCCACTCCCACCTCCCCACCCACAATTTCTCCCACACTGGGGCGTCGAGCCTTCATTGGACCAAGGACTACCTCACCCACCTATGCCTGACAATGTCATCCTCCCCTACCTATACAGTTGGGGCATGGATCCCTCTATATGTGTTCCCAGGCTGGTGGTTTAGACCCTGGGAGCTCTGGTTGTTTGATATTGTTGCTCTCACCGTGGGAGCACTGGGTGTAATTAAAGATGACTCTAGAAACTATAACTACGACTATAGTTGTATGTGCCGACACTCCAGGTCAATCGTCCAGTCACTCATATGAAGTGGACAGTGAGTTTCAAACAGCCTTGGGGTTGGGAAACTGCAGATATTAACATTGTATATTTTTATATTTTGAAATGATCCACAGTTAAAAGGCAGAGATAATTGCGGAAAAGGGCTAGAATACCAGGCTTTCATTTTAAGCCAAATGGGAAGAAAGAGAAACTAACAACCTAGCAAGTGGACACCTAGGCTGGTTCTGGAGATAACATGACTGACTCCTAAATTCACAGGAGCTATGATTACCCACACAAGACATCCACAAGGTTTGACCCACCCATACTCTGTCATACAGTGTGAAGAACTTAAGATACCTTAATCCACCATGATTTCTATGCAGTTAAGGGTTGCTGGAATACAGGGCATTTCCTTGAGTAGAATAGCCATTAGTAAGTTTATTTCAGAACCTGTAACTCCTGAATCATGCTCATGTAAACAACACTAATAGAACCCTTTGGGTTATTAAAAACCAAGATAAAGAAAGTGGAAAAGAATATTGGTTGGAAGAGGAGGGATCAATAGGAGTGGGAGGGAGCAGGAGAGAGTGCAAAAGAGTGATGGAAATGAATACAATCAAAATACACTATACATGTATGAAAATGTAATGAGTTAATTACATATAAGTAATATATGATAATACTCAACAAAGACAAAATAAGCACTGCTGTGAAGAGTTGGAAACTTAGAGCTCTGGGTAATACAGTGATGACAAGCAAGGAAGAATGAGCTTTTACTATTAAAAGTCTAGGAATGTTTCACAGAGTACATAAGAGGCAGAGTGTGTAGCACATTGGGCAAAAATTTGAGAGGACAGACATCTGCCCAGATGATAAAGAAATATTTTATAGAAAATAGAAGAAGATAGTGGGAAGAGAGATGCACCAAGGTTGAGAGTCAAAGCAGGTAGAAAGAGAAACCCATCACCAAGCCCTTGTGTTTCAGGCTAGGAAGAACATTCAGTAAGAGCCTGTGAGACAGGTTTCTGGAGAATATTTTACTCAAATCAATTTCCTCAAAAATCTCTGTGGAGGGAATTTGAACATTAGCACAAAAATGAACAAATAAACAAACACCCACAAGCAAGATAAAAAAAAATCTATGATTTGGATGGATCTAAGATAATTGGGGGGAGGGGGCAGAATTCCTTGCAGTTTATGGCTGACAATTCTCTAAACTTAGGTAAAATCCAAAGGCAGTGCCACAAGCATTTCTAATCCCAGAATGGCTGTAACCATTGGAAGAATCTATAAAAGTTTTTAGGCCAGCTAACTCTGCAATTTCAAACCCTCTTTCATGACAAAGTAGAAATAAAGACCAATAACCAAAGGTTGTCCACTGACTTTACATGCATACTCAGGTACTTCAACACCCCAAACAAGTGCCCCCATAACATTACAGTGGAACACATGTACTTATGAGGTGTCTTCAATTTGGGAATAACCTTGCTGTAGATACACTTTCTCATTTGGTATTACAAGCCTAGAGGCAGTGCCTCTCAGATCTATCCACCAGTGAAGATCACTGCAAGGGACAGCATGACAGGAAAATAGGTAGAGTATCAGTATAAAAAAGCAGAGCTGGGGTGGATCAGGATCTGTTTCTAGAGGAACACTAAATAGGACCTGACAGAATACCCTGGAGACTTTAATGAAAAATTCTCTGGAAAGAAGGATTTTCCATGACTCTCAGTGACCAGGGCACAGCAACCAGCTCTGAGTCTCTGTGTAGAAAATCTGCACAGGGAGGTTTCAGTACCAAGTACCAAACCTGATTCCCATCTGTGCTCTTACCAGGGCAGCTGTGCCCCATCTGCTCAGACCATCCCTGATGGTAGGGATCCACCATCTTGCAGCCAGCTCTCTCAATATCTGCTTGCCCTGGAGGGGAGACCCAGAGACCTCTCCACCTGGTGGCCCTATCTTTTCACATAGGCATTTGTCCTAGACAAGCTTGGATTTGAGTCTTGGCCATGGGTACTATGCTAATGAGGTAAAGCCATTGTCAGGTTATTTCTGGGGATGAACATTTGATATTTTGCAGGAACATTTGAGTGCAAGACAACTGTAGGCCTGGTTTGCTTTCATCTGCATAAAAATTTAAATATATCTCCATAACACATGAAGTTTTATTTGAAGTTAAGCTATTGACATTCCAGGAAAAGGAAGTATCATTCACATACAGGATGTAGTTAGTTTCCAAGAACCAAACATTTGTCTAAACATAGGCCATAGTATGATGGCAGTACAAAAAGGCCATAGAAGTTCACTCTAATCACAGGCTCAATTATCTAAACTCATTAAAATTACAGATGCCCACAATCAGAGGATATGGCTAAGGTATAGTTGTAGGAAAAAAAACCTTCCTTAATCTGTTCATATATTAATTCTGTGCTCTGATCCTTTACATTATCAAAATCCATTTCTTTCTATGTTTGTTCTTATTGATATTGGAGGTGGTATTTGTGTTTGTGTATATGTGAATATGTTTTTGTATATGTACCCATGCATTAGAAGGGCAGAGATTGAGGTCAGTTGCTTCCCCAGACAGTCCCCATTTTTTTCCTTCAGACAAGTCTCTCACTGATCGTGTAGCATGATATATTTTATTATCTGGATGGTCACTGCACTCCAGGGATTCTCTCATCTCTACTTCTTTGAGCTAAAATTGCAGTCAGGTACCATTGAACCCAGAATTTTATGTGGGTGCTGAGAATCTGAACTATAATTCTTATGCAGAAAGAACCAATGAATCCAGCTCTCCAGTACTTGATACTTTTGTTTTAGTTTTGGTTTTTTTTTTTGTAAATTTTATTTGATCTTGGAAGTTTTGTATGATGTGTATATAGGGGCACAGACACGATCACAAGTTTGTAGACTCTGTTATCCTTTATGTGCTTATCGCTTTGAATACAGGTCACGATGTTCGTTCACCAAGTGTTATGATAAATATTTTGGTTTTAATTAATTCCGATGTAGTGCCCTGCATCCACATTCTGAGCCTTCGGAAATCCACAGCTTTTAGACAACAAACAGAATGGGAATTTCAATACAACAAGAGTCACCCAGGAAAATTTTAGAAGTAAAGATTCTGGGCTTCATGAGACACTAATTAATCCAGAGTTCTGTATTATCTCAGATGTTGAAAAGCTCAAGGGCTATCAGGAGCTGGACTGTACAGCCAGATAGAGAGCATCTTCATTGTAGAGATCATAAAAAGGAAGAAGATGGGAAGAGAAACAGCTACCTAGTATCAGAAGAACATGGACTCAAGTGAATAAGGAGTCAAGCGCTCCTCTGAAATGTTTTTCTTTTCACCTAGCTCAGATTTTGTACTTCATGCTGTTCCTGGTCTCAAAATAACATTTCTAGATACTTTCCAAAATTTGATTGTTATGAAAAAAGTATTTGGGCAAGCAAGGTACCTCAGCAAGTAAATATATACACTTTCCAACAATCCTAAACACCTAAATCTAATACCTGGAACACACAGATATAAGAAGAAAATTGAAAGTTGTTCTCTGACATCTACATGTATTCTTTTAGCATATATATGTATGTGTAAACATACATACAGACACAAAACATAAATATATTTTAAAAACATGTTTAAGAGATGAGATTTGTCTGTTAAATGAAAATTTTACTGAGGCTACCCTCTGGGTCATGTGCTGAGTTTCAGCACATGATTTAGAAACCGAAGCTTAAGTGATCATCAGTTCTAGGAGAGCACCTGAATGGTCAGAATATTTCCCAGTTTTAAAGTGATGACCAAAGTATAACATCTTCTCTAAAAAGTAAGGCTCTCAACATTGTCTTTAAAAGCACAATATTTTGATAGTGAGTGCCTGATTCAAAAGACACTGAATTATCTCAGAAGCAACTAACTTTGTCCTGTCCTCCTTCATCCACTTTTATTTTATTGTCATATGAAACAAGTCACAGAATCAGAAATTTCTCTTCTCCAAAGAAAGACATAGAAATTGGGAATCACTCAAAAAATAAAATCAAAATTTAAAAAAAGCAAATTAAAGTACCTAGCCAGGAAACTCTCCTTTTTGCTTGACAGCCTTAATTCCAAATGGGACCTTTACACCTCAACCAAGAAGGGAACATGCACAGAGTAGAAAGGCTTGGCTGGATCTCCTCCCTAAATCTATTAAAATGTTGTGATTTTCAACTGCAATTGTCCCTATGATTGAATGCAGAATTACCAGAGGGATTTTTCTCCATATTTGCTTGTGAGAGCATTTCCTAGGAGGGTTCAGTGTGAGATGAAGATCCTTTAATTGGGTATAATACATTTCTATCTTTTCTTAGATTTCTTTTGGATATTTTATTTATTTACATTTCAGTTGTCATTCCTTTTCCCTATTTATCTACCCTATAAGCCCCTACTATTCCATCCTCCCTCCTCCTTTTTCTTTTATGCCATATTATTTACATGTAAGTATTAAGGGCAGTTCTAGGTTGAGGAACCAGCAATATAATAGGTGCAAATAGTCAAGGAAAATCAAGACAATAGACAGAAATAGTCAAAGAACAAGCAAGCCAATAAAGAAATTCCATGAACACTTGTGTGATCAGTGTTTCTAAGGGCTTATCTGGATGACCAAAATATCTGAGCCAACTTCCATGTCGTAGTCCAAAGTCATTTTCATATCTGAAGTCTACTTCCTTCTTCTAGCCTAAAATATCAGTTCCTGCCTGATATTACTTCTTTGTTCTAGCCTAAGATTTATATTCCTGACTGAAATTACTTCTTTGTTCTAGTCTAATGTCAGATTCCTGCCTGAAGCTCACTTCCTTGTCCTTGGCCAATGTCATATTTCTGCCAAGTAGCCCATTACCTTGTCCTTGGCCCATCTCAGGTTCTTGTCAAACAGCCCTAAAAGCTCTCCACATCTACACCCTTTTTTATTTCATTAAAAATACTGAGTCTGTCTTAGGTCATCCTGCCAAGAATGCCTTCCTTAACTATTGAGGAATATGAATTATCAAAAGCAATGCACTTCTGTCTTAGGTTGGTAAGGCTCTGTCCAGAATCTTACTCATCCTTCGCACGCCAGACTGTTAATTTAATACCTCTGATTGAGGGTCCATTATTAGGTTCAAGCCATATAGTTTTCTACAAATACGTTGATACTGTTAAAGGCAAGCTTTAATACAATCGGCTGGAGTAAAAGTATACCCAGGGGGGAAAAAAAAAAGAGCTAGCACGATCAAGCTATGCATCCCATTCTTGAAGGTTGACCGAAATATAAATGCAGATCTCAGACCATGGGTGTTTTATCAGCATTATCTGCAGCATCAATTCTCATCAGAGCAGCATTATTTAAATTAATAAGCTCACTATGCAAAGTAAAAACATCCAGTGAGGTGTTAGAACTATGCCAAATATACTGAAAAGTCTCTTTAAACTTTTTCCTAATTATAATGAATATCACTGTAAATTTTAGAACTAAAATGAATCAGATGGTATTTGACATGACACTTGAGATGGCTCCTTATTCTTAAATTCTGAACTTCCTTCCAATAATTTGAATAGGATAAAGAACATAGATCTGTTCTTCCAAATGCCTATCTAAACCATCTTGTATATTCAACACATTATTAACATTTTTTGCTAAATGATTAACAAATGTAGCTCTCTTAACCTCTTATATCAAAGCAATTTCAGAAGCAGTGGTGCTAGAAATTAGTGTAATTAAAGCTGTTATACCAGCAAAAATCAAGCCCACTACCTTCCTGCTTCTGCTTAAAGCCTGACTCACTTCTTTCAGGATTTGAAAGCTTTTTTTTCTGAAAACCAAGTTTCTGCGATACTCCAGGCAATTAAAAAAAGGAAAAAGGAAAAAAAAAGGTGGTTGATAGACTTCTGTAACTGACGTGCAGGTTTTTAACACACTAACACAATTAGAAAGTGTAAAACCAATGCAACTCTCAAAGAAGCAGGTCCTCATTTTGTTGAATCTTTGTATAGTTCTTTTTGATTCTACTTGTTGATTTTAGCCCTGAGTTTGATCATTTCTTACCTTCTATTCCTCTTGGGTGTATTTGCTTCTTTTTGTTCTAGACCTTTCAGGTGTACTGTCATACTGCTACTGTTTGTTCTCTTTCTTTAGAGCTATGAGTTTTTCTCTTAGCACTGCCTCCAATGTGCCCCACAAGTTTTGTTATGATGTGCCTTCATTTTCATTAAGTTTTAAAAAGTCTTTTTTTCTTTATTTCTTTCTTGATCAAGTTATCATTGAGTAGAGCATTATACAGTTTCCATGTGTAAGTGTGGATTCCATTGATTTTAGTATTATTGAAGACGAGCCTTCTTTCTTTCTTTTGTGTATTTGGTGTTTTAACTATTATGTGATGGGAAGAATTTCTTTTCTGATCTAGTCTATTTAGAATTCTGTAGGCTTCTTGAATGTTCATAGGCATCTATTTCTTTAGGTTAAGGAAGTTTTTCTTCTATAATTTTGTTGAAGATATTTACTAGTTCTTTAAATTGGGAATCTTCACTCTCATCTATACCTATAATTCTTAGGTTTGGTTTTCTCATTGTGTCCAGGATTTCCTGGATGTTTTGGGTTAGGAGATTTTTGCATTTTCCATTTTCTTTGACAGTTGTGTAAATGTTTTCCATGGTTTCTTCTGCACCTGAAAATCTCTCTTCTATCTCCTGTATTCTGTTGGCAATGTTTGTATCTATGACTCCTGATCTCCTTCCTAAGGTTTTTTTTATCTCCAGGGTAATCTTTCTTTTTTTTTATTGTTTATACTTCCATTTTTATGTCCTGGATGGTTTGGTTCAATTGCTTCACCTCTTTGGTTGTGTTTTCTTGTAATTCCTTAAGGGATATTTTGTGTTTCCTCTTTAAGGGCTTCTACCTGTTTATGTGTGGTCTGCTGTATTTCTTTAAGGAAGTTATTCATTTACTTCTTAAAGTCCTCTAATCATCAATGTGAGAAGTGATTTTAAATGTGAATCTTTCTTTTTCTGGTGTCATGAGGTATTCAGGATTTGCTATGTTGGGAGAACTAGGTTCTGATGATGTCAAGTAACCTTGGTTTCTTTTGCTTATGTTCTTGTGCTTGCTTTTTGCCATCTGGTTATCTCTAGTGTTACCTTCACTCTCTGTCTCTGACTGGAGCCTGTGTTTCCTATTACCTTGGTTGTGTCAGAACTCTTCAGAGTCCAGCTGTCTCTGTGGCCCTCTGATCCTGAGATCCTGGGTGTAGTAGCTCCTGGGAGTCAGGCTGCTTCTGGGATCCTGAAATCCTGATGTGACCAAGCTCCTGAGATCCTGTGATCTTATTCTTCTATGTTCCTGGGCTTGTTAAAGCTTCTGGGAGTCCAGCATTCCCTTGTATATAGTGGGATTGGGTGTAGAGCTTGGATCCAAGGACTACTCAGGGCACTGGTACAGACTGGAATTGTTCTGTGCCACTGGCCATGAGGGAGTTCCTGGGTCCCCATGGGTCCCAATTTCTCCCTGTTTGGGTGGGGATGTCACGGCTTTCTCACCTAAGATTCTGGGTGTCTTAGAGCTCCTGGTAGTCCATCCTCCTCTGGGTTTTGTGGTATTGGGTGCAGAGCTGGTGCCCTAGGACTGCTCACTGCACTGGCACAGACTGAAGGGTCATGTATGATATTTCTCATTGGCAGCCCAGATATAGGGAGATCCCAGTACAAAGTGATATTGCTTTGCTGGTACATCTAAGCAGCCTTCTGGTGAATATGTCCACACAGTTGCTGCTGCTGCTTTTGCCACTGTTGCTACCATCCTGTGCTGCCAATGGAATCTGATTCATTTAGCTATCTAAGAAAGACTAAAGAGTATCAGCTTTCCAGGAATCCTCAAAGCCTTCATCACAAGACTAGAACTACTGATACATGTGTCTCTTAGACTGAGCAGGTACTGGGGTCCCAGCTTTTATTATTATATGAAAACCATTGTTTTACTACCCTTCCATTAATATGTAAGTCAATCTAGTAGATGTCCTTTGCATTATAAATTCAGTTGTTTGCACTCCTCTGGAGAACCTTGGCTAATACATGCTTATTTCACAATTGTATATGGCTGCCCTTCCCTCAACAAATCTAAGTCTAAAAATAATTTTCAGTGGTTTTATACATCTTTATTTCTGAAAATTCTCCATTCTTTTAAAACTTGATCCAGTACATTAAACACACTTCTCTTAAAGATGTAAAACTCTTTTCTTCACATGAGACTTAGGCATGATAGTCATGACTGATAATTGTTGGGAATGAGCCAACCCCTGTGGGTTCCTACTGAGAGTTAGAGAATTTAGAGCAGTGGTTCTTTCTTTTTTCCCATTAATTTATTTATTCATTTTACTTCCCCATCACAGACCCCTCACCTTGTAGACCCAGTCACCCCTTATAAAGCCCATCTCCCTCCCCTTCTCCTCTGAGAAAATGGAGGCGCCCTAGGGTACCAACCCATCCTGGCACATGAAGTCATTAAAGGACAGGGCACATCCTCTCCTACTAAGGCTAGATAAGGCAGGGAAATAGGCTCCACAGACAAGCACCCAATTCTGAGACAGCCCCTGCTCAGGTTGTTGTTGGACCCACATGAAGACCAAGGTTCATACCTGCTACAAATGTGCATGGAGCCTAAGTCCAGCCTATGCTTGCTCATTCACTGATGGTTCAATCTTTGGGAGCTCCCAATGGTGAAGGTTAGATGATTTTGTTGGTTTTCTTGTGGAGTCCCTATCTCCTTTGGGCAGTCAATCCTTTTCCTAACTCATTCATAGGACTCCTGATCTCTGATTAATGTTTAGCTTTATGTCTCAGCATTCATTTTGATCATATACTGAGTGGAGCCTCATGCCTGCAAGCATAACAGAGCATCATTAATAGTGTCAGGGATTGGTTCTTGCCAACAGGACTAGATGTCCCATGGTGGGGTGGTACCCAAGGGGGGCTTGCCTTTTCTGAAGAGATACGGAGAAAACAATGGGGGTATAGTGATTGTAAGGGTAGGACTGGGGGCAGAAGCTGAGATCATGATGTAAAGGAAATAGAAGAAAAACATACATAAGAGCATACACCTATAGTCCTGAGAGTGGGCACTCACTGTGGAGACTTTCTAATGCTCATAATACACATTCTCTGTTCTCTTGTCAGATACACACACAAAGGAAGACAGAGGCTCTACCCAGTGCACACTATTTGTCCTTTTTTTATTTGGGTGTGGTGACCTGACAATCAATCCTGTTTCCAGTTCCCAAATGCCCTAATCACAGACAAAACTCATTGTGTCTGGCCAGCATTTGTTTTCATTTTGTAACTGTTTTATTGAAATATGATTCATACATCATGTATTTAATCTACTTACAGTTCACAACTCAAAATATTTTAGCATGACCAGCTTTCTGAAACCAATGAAATTATCAATTTAAAAATAATTTCCTATTCTGCAATAGTAGTATCACTCACAAATCTGTCTCCTAACTCTTAAGAATTTGCCTTTTCTTTGAGCTTTCACAAATAAAACAAACAATATAGTCTAGTTTGTTACTGAGTTGCTTAGCTTAAAGAGACTATGGTTTACCCATATGGGAAGCAAAAATAAATATCTGTGGCTCAGTTATATTCTATTATGTAGACATTTCATTCTATGTTTATTTATTCATATAACCTTAATATTTGTTTTGTTATCAGTTTAAATTAGTGTGAGTAATTATGCTATGCATATTTCAGGAATTATATTAGTATGAGACTTATCTATCCTCTTATTCCTTCTTTTGGTGTGATATTTCTTGGTTTCATAGTAACTCCACATGACTCCCTTTGAAAACCCACAACATAATTTCACCAGTAAATTTACATGTTCATAGTTTCACTCGAACACTTGAACTTAAAAATGAAATGATGATTTCATATTTTGGTTATGTGTGTGTGTGTGTGTGTGTGTGTTCTACATGTATGTGTGAACATACATATCCCCATGCATGCTGAGGACTTGATTATCTAATTACTTTTTATTTTATATGTGAATATTTTGCCTGTATGTATGTCTGCAACCACATATATGCATGCCCCAGTTCTACAGAGGAGGTTATCAGTTACTCTGTAACTGGAGTTACAGATGGTTGTAAGCCATCACGTCCATGCTGGGATTTGAAACTGGGGATTTTTTTCTACCTATTACCCCTTACTTAAAAACATGAAACTATTCTCAACAATAAAAGAACTTCGGGAGGAATCACCATCCCTGACCTCAAGCTGTACTACAGAGCAATAGTGATAAAAACTACCTGGTATTGGTACAGAGACAGGCAGGAAGATCAATGGAATAGAATTGAAGACCCAGAAATGAACCCACACTCCTATGGTCACTTGATCTTTGACAAAGGAGCTAAAACTGTCCAGTGGAAAAAGGACAGCATTTTCAACAAATGGTGCTGGTTCAACTGGAGGACAACATGTAGAAGAATGAAAATTGATCCATTCTTATCCCCTTGTACAAAGCTCAAATCTAAGTGGATAAAGGACCTCCACATAAAACCAGATACACTGAAACTAATAGAAGAGAAGGTGGGGAAAAGCCTCGAACACTTGGGCACAGGGGAAAAGTTCCTGAACAGAACTCCAATGGCAGATGCTCTAAGATCGAGAATTGACAAATGGGACTTCATAAAATTGCAAAGTTTCTGTAAGGCAAAGGACACTGTCAATAGGACAAAACGACAAACAACAAATTGGGAAAAGATCTTTACCAATCCTTCATCTGATAGAGGGCTAATATCCAATATATACAAAGAACTCAAGAAATTAGACTCCAGGCAACCAAATTACCCTATTAAAAAATGGGGTATAGAGCTTAACAAAGAATTTTCAACAGAAGAAACTCGAATGGCCGAGAAGCACCTAAAGAAATGCTCGGCATCCTTAGTCGTCAGGGAAATGCAAATCAAAACAACCCTGAGATTCCATCTCACACCAGTCAGAATGGCTAAGATTAAAAACTCAGGTGATAGTAGATGCTGGCGAGGGTGTGGAGAAAGAGGAACACTCCTCCATTGTTGGTGGGACTGCAAGATGGTGCAACCACTTTGGAAATCAGTGTGGCGGTTCCTCAGAAAATTGAACATAGCATTACCCGAGGATCCAGCTATACCACTCCTAGGCATATACCCAGAAGGTGCTCGAACATATAATAAGGACATATGCTCAACTATGTTCATAGCAGCCTTATTTATAATAGCCAGGAGCTGGAAAGAACCCAGATGTCCTTCAACTGAGGAATGGATTAAAAAAATGTGGTATATTTACACAATGGAGTATTACTCAGCTATTAAAAACAATGAATTTGAGAGGTTCCTAGGTAAATGGATGGAACTAGAAATTATCATACTGAATGAGGTAAGCCAATCACAAAAGAACACACATGGTATTCACTCACTGATTATTGGATATTAGCCCAGAACCTTAAAATGCCCAAGATGCAACTCACAGGCCACATGAAGTCCATAAAGAATGAAGACCAAGTGGGGGTGATTCGGTCCTTCTTAGAAGGAGCAACAAAATACTCAAGGGAGCAAATATGGAGACAAAGCGAGGGACAAAAACTGAAGGAGGGGCCGTCTGAAGACCTTTCCACCTGAGTATCCATCCCATGTGCAGTCACCAAAGGTAGATGCTGATGTGGAAGTCAGGAAGTGCATGCTGATAAGAGCCTGATATGGATGTCTCCTCAGAGGTCTTCAAGAGCCTGACATATTCAGAGGCAGATGCTCACAACTAGCCATTGAAGTGATCATGGGGTTCTCAATGGAGGAGTTAGAGTGAAGACTGAAGGAGCTGAAAGGATTTGTGGCCCCATGAGGAGAGCAACAATACCAACCAACCACAGCTCCCAGGGTCTAAACCACCAGCCTGGGAGCACTTATGGAGGGATCCAGGGCCTTAGCTGAATATATAAGAGTGGAGGGCCCTGCTGGGCACAGATGGAAGATGAGATCCTTGACCTCATGAAGGCTGGACGCCCCAGGGGGTGGGAGTTTTGAGGGTGGGGAGGTGGGAGTGGGGGGGTAGATAGAGGTTACATCCACAAAGAAGAAGGAGGAGGTGTGAGGGGATTGGGGGTTCCTGGGTGGGTGGGGGATGGGGTAAGGGGACAACATATGAAATGTAAATAAAACATCCAATAAAAAAAAAAAACAAAAAAAACAAAAAAACATGAAACTTATAATATCAAGGAACATAAACTATTTCTTTATCTTTCAAAACTCGTTAACTCCTCTGTAAAAGGTATACAATATATTGGAGCATGACATAGATGTTTAAGCTTCCTAGACCTTGTCTACTTGCACAAGGCCTGTGTGAGACTGAGCCCAGCAACCTTCTGTCAAGCAGATGAAAGAAATTTCTAGGCAGTTAACAGTAGCAGGAGAGGGGAGGAGACATTTTTTTCAGCACTGTGCCCATTGCTAAGTTGTTTATAAATAACTATAAATAACCTCTCTCACATGTTTCTGTTTAAGTACTTCTCATTAAAGTTGAGGTTCCACTTAAAAAGGAAACATGGGAGTAGAACCATTTGAGAAGAAGAACTAGACCATTAAAAGAGGAACAGAAGAGGAGAAGTGTGTAGTGATGATAAAAATATCTATGTGAATGTATGCAAATGTTATAATGGAGCATGTTGTTACAGATACATAAACAATGAAAGAATCATAAAAACAAAATAGCCAAGCAAGCAAAGCATTTCTTCTTAAATACACTGAGCCTCAACAATTTTTTAGGCATGTCTGTAACATTCACTGTCACATCCATTCATTTGTGTCATATTATTTACAGCCTTGTGTTAATAATTAACAATTTGCCTGTGGAAGCTTTCTGTCCCCAGTGGAATGAAAAGTGACTGGGTGTCAAAGTGTGTGTCATTTTCTATTTCTCACTTGGCATCTACAAGGCCATGTCATGCTTTCTACAAATCATCTTTGATTGATGGAACATCCAAGCAGCTGAAACTCCACTACCAAGTGTCAGCTGCAAGACCTCTCACTGTACTGCACATAAACAACAGGGTCAAGCTTTCCTAGTTGTAGAAACCTGGCTTATGATTCAAGATAGCATGGATCTGAAAGCCTTTATGAGCACATGAGAGAGTGACTGGTGTTGTCATCATCAGTGTTTGACAGAAAAACTGAGGTTAAATGTGACAGTGCTGTTTTTTTTCCTGTACAGACAAACATGTACAGTTCTAAGTTCTGCATTCTAAAATTATGTTCAAGCCTGAGAACATTCCTATCCCCTAAGATGCACTTCATCCTTAACAAGTTCTAATTCTAAGTACTCATTCTGTTCTGACATTTACACTCCAGGTATCTAAAGCACTTGTGGAATTTTACATGGCTGATATTCATTCTAAGTTTCTTTTCTAATTGGAACAACCTTCTCTTCATTCATTGGTTTGTCAAATTCTATACTTTCTACAGAGGAAATGAAAAGCCTTCCTTCCCTCTCATACCATGTGTGTTTCCTGATACTTAGAATCTATTAGAGAATGTAACTTTCACTCAACCTCCACCTAGTCACCTGTGCATAATAAAAGCTCATAAATCTTTAATTAAAGAGAAGCACATTTAATTATTCAAAGTAGTTACAAAGGTGGAACCTCAGAAATTGGAAATAAAGTGAGGGCATATATGGCCACTAGATTATTCTGTTTTAATAGTAATGATAATAATCTAACTTTCTCAGATCCATGCTACAGTAAACATTTGGAAAAGTAAGTGAAATAAGAAATTCAATTTCATCATTTCCATTTATCAAGCCTGAGAAAGCTACATAGACCACTAGGCTGGTAAATATTTCTAATTTGGCCTTGATAACTTATATCCTAGGTAGATTTAACTGAGAACTTGACACAGTCCAGAGTCATCTAATAATGGAGTCTCAGTTGAAGGATTGCTGTGATCAAATTGGCTTAAATGTCTGTGGGGAATAGCTTGTGTGATGTCACAGGTGGATCCAGTTGACTGTGGGAGATTCCATTCATTGGAGTGATGATTCTTAGCATGATCCTGAGATGGAGTCAGTAAGCAGCAGCCTTCCAATCTTTCTCCTTCAACATCCTGTATGAGTTGCCTGGATTTCCCTCAATCATGAAATATGGCTTATAGGATGGAATAAATTACATTCTCCCCATACAATGCCTTTGGTCAGAATGTTTTATCACAGCAACATATTTGAAACTAGACATTATGAAACTCCAGTAACTACATTTCACAACTTCTCCTAACCTGGGATATCTCTGCACACTTCTATCTATTGGCTCAATCAGACACCTTGCTGTAATAGTCAAAGCACTTGGCTCTGTGTATATTTGTTCTCACTAACGGGATTTTCTCAGCAAAATCATTTTACCTAAAACACTGAGCCATTAATTATAATTTCTTTGAAGCTGAGTACAGGGTCCTTAGACTAAATCTGTTTTCTTGTAGGGCATAAGGAGGCAAGTTCCAGTGGTTTATGTAAAAGGGGTAATATTAGCGAAGCCACTGTTAATTATAATTTTGAGGCTGTACACTATAACCATCTAACCACTAGTATTAATCTGGGTAAATTCTTCCATACTTGTACCATATCTATCTCCAAACCCCATAACTACAGTGGCTAAGATTTAATTAATACATCCACTGAATAGAACTCATTCTTTGGTTTGATATATTCTACAACAAACAATTGCTGTAATACAAATGTTTTCCTAAATCACTTCTAGTTCCTTTTCACTTTAAAAATTCATATCTTAATATGTCTAATATATGATGACTATACACTAAAATTTTGAGTAGTATGAACCAAAGAGAATAAACATTCGAGTAGAACTAGCTGAATATTATCAGGAAAACATTCATATTTAAATACTTGTCTCATAATTCTATACAGATAACCAAAAGGTGTATATATGTCTTCTCTGGTACATACAAGTATCTCTGTTACAATAGCATCCTGGCCCAAAACTCCTATTCTGTAGTGTTTTACTCTGTCTTCAGTGCAGAAGAGAAAAACACAGTAAAAGTTATTTTGAAGACTGTGGCTACTTACTTACTGCTTTAACTTTTCCCATAAGACTAATAAAAACAACATGAAGTACCCATGACATTGAAGGGAAGCACAATAGAGGTATTTTTCATTTTCTATTACTTAATGTTTTAAATGTCATTCAAAGTCTTATTTATAAAATTAACCAAGGGATTTCTTTTATGGAGGGAAGGATAAATTCCTGGCAGCTTGTAGGCCAGCTAGCCTTGTATGCAAAACAAACATCAAGAAGTCTCTTCTCAAATAAGTCAGAAACAAGAATTGAAACCCAATAGTCTCCTGAAACTCCACATGTGAACTATGAAACAAACATAAAGGCAATCCATCACATGAACACAAAAAGACCATAACTATAGAATCATATACACCAGGATTAAAATGATAGAATGTGAGGGTCATGTGTCAATTCATTACTATAATTCCAGCATTCAGAGTAATGAGGCAAGAAAGTACAGAATTTAGGCTATATAGTAATATCCTATATCTTGTCTTGTCTTGAAAAACCAAAAGAAGAAACAAAGAAAGAAAGGAAGGAAGAAAGGGAAGGATGGAAGGAGAGAGGAAGGGAGGGAGGAGGGAAGAAAGAAAGAAAGAAAGAAAGAAAGAAAGAAAGAAAGAAAGAAAG
>NW_021620790.1:4598021-4598865 GCF_004785775.1 Grammomys surdaster | reverse complement strand
AAGAAAGAAAGAAAGAAAGAAAGAAAGAAAGAAAGAAAGAAAGAAAGAAAGAAAGAAAGAAAGGAAGAAAGGAAGGAAAGAAGAAAGGAAGGAAAGGGAAGGATAGGGATGGGTAGAGAGGATGAGAGAAAGAAAAGCAAGAAGAAAGAAAGACAGAAAGAAAGAAAGGAAGGAAGGAAGGAAGGAAGGAAGGAAGGAAGGAAGGAAGGAAGGAAGGGGCACAGGGAGGAAAGGAGGAGGAAGGGAAGATAGGGCAGAGAAAGAAAGAGTAGAGGACTGCAGAGTGGAAAGAAGCGCAGAAGAAAAAGAGATAAAAGGCAATGATAAATGTTCCTGAGAGAACAAGTGATGAGATCTGAGGATCACATGGCCCAGTGCCGCCACAGTGTATGGTAGTTTATGGAACTTAGTAAAAAAAAAAATGGCAAGTCAGGAATACAGTAAATAAGAAGCCCCAGACTCTTTTATTCATATGAGATTTGCCTAAATGGGATTTCAAGTTCCAGAATGGACTCAGCTAAGCTCACTCTTGACTGTGATGCTTTGACTCTGTTTTATATACCTATGTTGTATCTACATTTTAGGAGGTACCCATAGGTACAGGGGTCTGCAGTAGAAAGGATTATGTAGTATGTGGCCAAGTCTCTTGAAGATGGATTTCATTCTATGTTATAGATCTCATGATAACTTAGTCCTTGTCATGGACTACAGAATCATTAGGTAGGTATATATATATATGTATATACATATACACACACACACACACACACACACACACACACACACACACACACATATATATATATATATATATATATATATATATATATATATATATATGAAG
>NW_021620790.1:4592692-4597921 GCF_004785775.1 Grammomys surdaster | reverse complement strand
TATGAGGGCCTGTTGATGGATCAGAGGGCAAAGTGCTGGCTACAGATGCAAACTTCAGTTCAGAGTCCAAAAACACATTTAAAATCTGAGCTTGGCAGCCTAGCCTATAACACCAACACTTGTGGATGGATATAGGTGGGTCCTGGGGTTTGCTGGCCAATCAAGCCATTCCAGTGAGTACCAGGTTAAATTGGTTAGCCTGTCTGAAAAAAAAAAGACTTAACCTGAAGAGCATTATAAAAAGATACTTATTATCCACCCATGTGTACACCACATACATGATGCTGGCATAATACATGCCACTTGTGAAATTCTTATGAATACATATTGATATATTTATGTGTATATATTATGACACTTAATATTAAACTTAGTTAATGTAGAACAGGAGTCTATTATATGTATTTTATAAATAGTAGTTACTACTGCCATCTTGTGTGAATTTCACTTAATTCCAGAATGAGTGCACTGATAAAAGCATTTGGGAATGAAAGATACAACTTTAGATCTACTAACACCATTTTTTTTTATTATCCCAGCAAAATTGTTCTATAGAGCTTCCACAACAATCAGGGTCTTCTTTATTTGTGCTATGTAAGGAACTGACAGTAAAAACAAATTCAAGACTAAATTTGTCAGTGTTATAGTTGATTTCACTATCCTCCTGCTTCAAGGACAACTGCATAGTATTAATTGTCAACTTGACATGATCTAAAATCACTTCAGAAGCAGGCTTCTGGGCTGATCTATGAGAGATTTCTTGATAAGGTTAGACTCTATATGTTGGTGAAGGGTTACCTTGATTAGGTAGATAGGTCATCACATTGTGGGTGATATCATTCCTTATTTTAAGATCTTTAACTGCACAAAAGAGCAAGTGAGCTAACCACAAATTCATCTCTCTTTATCTTAACAATGGAATCCATGGGGATATTTCCATGAAGACCCTGCTGCCATGAGATGTCTACTATGAGGGATCTACCTTGAAATTGTTAGGCAAAGTAACCATTTCTCCCAACATTTCTTTCATTGGGTATTTTATCACAGTAACAGGAAGGAACCTGTAAGCCAGAGAGAGCATGGTCTTAAAAAAATAAAGTTAATTGAAGTCCTTTTGAGAAGGTCTTAGGGAGAAATTAGGTGAAAACTCATTTTCACGAACATTATTCAAAACATTCATATTGCAATCAAATCGAAAGGCCTTAGGGTGAATGCCAACATGATTCCTTTTGCTCAGCATCTAATTCATAAATCTTTCTTCTAGGTGTGGATATCTTAAGATAATCATACCATGAAGTTTGTTGAGATTTGCTAACTATGCATCCTTCTGATAAGGTCTTGCCTGAGCATCAGGGCCCATGAATCCAGCCTCAACTCTTTGCCAGATAATAGAAGATGTAAAGAAGAACCTTTATTTCTTTGGATACTCAAATATGTGAGCCTTTCAAGAAAAGAAATAAAAAGAAACAAAGCAAGCATGATACTATTGGCTTTCATTTTCATCAAGTTCCATTATCTAGAACAACAGAATTTAGATTGTTTCTAGGTGGTGTGCATATTCACTTTCTAAGTGTTTTCTTCTCTTTCAGTGCAAAAGATCCCAAATACTTTGTGAACTGTGGTGTCCTTGTAGGAAAATATGCATGTCAAAAGATAGCAGCTATGTCTCATCTGTCCTTTTCACTAGAATCAACTTCCTTCTCAGACTTATGGGAAACCCTGACCTAGTCAGAGGTAGCTCTCTAGAATCTGGATACCCTGAAGAATCAGTAAACCGTGCCACACTCTGCATTACAAGACACACCACATTTCAAGGGTAGACTTGCTGGCCATTAAAGATTTCTGAACACATAGATGATTAGATAAGAGGTCTGAGCAAGCCTGAGGACCTGATATGGAATCTGAAGTACATCCACAGCCACTTGTGGCCACATGGGGTTCTGTAAACCCAACTATATGAAAGTGGGAGATAGGAGGATCCTGGGTCTCAGTGACTGCCAGCTTAGTTCAGAATTTTATAAGAGATTCTGTATTCAATAAATAATGCAACAATGATAAAGCAGGTGCCCTATACCCCATCTGACCTCTGTGCATATGTAACCCTGGAATGTATAGGCATTCAAATAAACCATCCACATGTATATATACACACAAAAGCACACACAGGTGCATGTACACACATGCACACACACACACACACACACACACAGGTTACTGCGGCAACAGCCATTTATTTATTGTTATTTTCCTCTCATTATTCTATTAAGATCTCAGTTATTTTGAAAATAAATATGTTTAGAAATTTAAAGCAAGAATAATCTATACTGCCTGCTTTGGCTTTTATTTTATCCCTTCTAATCTTTCTGGAAAGAAAAGTGTGAACACAAAGATATTTTTAGTCCATTTGAAAGACACATTAAGAGATTCACATTTTGTAAAGTATAGGACAAATGATCTTCAGAAAAGAACTGTAGGCTAACCTTCTGACGCAATCCTTGCCATTTAGGCTACTCGCTTAACTTATCTCCACTTGGTCCAATACTTAAGAAACAGGTCAAGAATGTTCTATTTTTTTCCCTCTCTTATAGCTGGGTAACCCAGCAGCTCTTGCCAGTCTTTCTTACTAGAAAGTGTGTGTTAATATAGTGGCATATGCGTAAGAATAGAAGCAGTTCCTGGGTTCTTTAGGGCAGAATACCGCCAGGGCCTGTGTCACAGTAAAACTATATTTGTGACCCAAGAACTACAAAAATCTCTGTACTCAAATATCTTACCAATTAGTTAAAGACAGTGCAGTGCCAGATAAAGTTTATATTCTCCACAAAAGGAGGACTGTGGTTCTAACTGTGAACATGAAAAACATTGTCATGCAAAGTGATTAACTCAGCTCTATAACCAGGAATCTAATAAATATTCAAAAACTCCCCTGACTATACAGATCTGTTCCTAACTTTTACAAGCATGTGGACTGAGGCCCTTCCGCCTGGTCGTCCTGAATCAGAATGGAGAGATGAGCACCTATCAATCAGCTTCTCAACACTATGCTAAGTGTTTCAGGTATTTTATTCTTATTGATAGGTATCATTGTTTTAGAAACAAATTTTATGGTTGTTCATGTGTGCGTGTTTGTGTGAAAGAAGAAAGAGTGTGTATGTAAACAAACACATAGAATCCAATGACAGCCTTAGGTATTATTCTAAGGAATGTCAGGAGCAGCCCTACTTATACACTGAAGGCCTAAAATCAACCATAGGCCTAAAAATCAGCAATAGACCTGACATTCTTGCCTGCTAGCACCAAGTCTTGGGTCTCTGTGGAAATACACTGAAACAGATAGCTGGGAGTTATTGTAAACAGACAGCTCTGGTGGAAGGCTGCCAAGTCTGGCTAGTCATTAGGCCTTGTAGATAGGTAACCTTGGTGGATAGTACCGACTTTGATAAAGACAAGTGAATCATAGGTGGAGTCATAGTGGTCTGTCCTCTGAACCTTCACCCAGCTGACACTCTGTTCTGGAAGATATCTGTACTCCCCCTGAACATCCACACTCCTGCATCATCCCCTTCCCCACATCCTGCCCTTTTGTGTATAAAACCTGTGTGTAGAAAAGTAAAAATTATGATCTGATCAGATTATAGAAAGGTTGTGACTTCCTTGCGGCTTTGCCTGGTCCCTCTTCTCTCTTTCAGGTGACCTCCCCGGATCCCTGTTTAATGTCCTGCTGGACAGGAAAAAGGAACACAATCTGTCCCCTCTGAGACAAGTTTTATCATTGGCCTGGAACTTACTGATTAAGCTAGTCAAGGTGGCCAGCAAGATCCAAGGATCTACTTGTTCACAACCACCCTAGGCTGAACTTACAAGTGTATACCACCTTAACCAGCTTTTTATGGTGTCTTGGGATCAAATTCATGTTCCTGTGCTTCAAATACTTTTCTGACTGATCTGTCTCAGAAGCTTTGAAAATAATATTTTTTTCTGTCTTGCCTATAATAGACTCTCAGCTCATCTCTAGTGACTTATCCCTGTATATTGAGAGACATTTGTCAAATTAATACATTTAAGCATGAGCATGCCTTATTTCTTTGCATCTAATAAGCAGAATATACCAGAAGTGAGAGGCTGTCATGCCCAAAATTAGGTTACAAAAAGATTGAGTCTTCTATTTTGGGTGTTGTGACAGCTATTATTGAGTGAAAATTTGAAACAATTTAGAATCAACTTGGGGGATGTCTGTTAAAGGGTTTCTACAATGGGTTAATATAGGCAGGAAGGCTGGCCCTGAGTTTAGGTGGCATCATTCCATTGTCTAGAGTCATGGACTCAACAAAAAGGAGAAACTGAGTTGAGCGTTTATCTCTGTTTCTGGACTGCAGATGCCACATACTTCAACCTCATGCCACTAGGATTGTGCCCACAAGCTATGCGCTGAAATAAATTCTTTCCTAGTGTTTCAGTAGAGACCATGTGTCAAGAGAATAATATGGCGAGTGATAGAATAGAACATGAAATGACCTCTAGCTATGCTGTCCTAACTTTTATATGCACTTGAGGTTTTGCTATGGCCTTACCAGATTGTGGCTATTATATCATACACTTCAGTATTTAACGTAACATTATCTAGATTGTTTGAGTTATAAAATGTATGTACCAATTAGAGAAGAATGTTGCTTAAACAGAGAATAATGTACTGTATTTAAATCTGTACTAGACGATAGTGCACAGCACTGTAGTTGATGATTTTACTTGGATAATTTATCCTCAGATTTCTCATAGGATTTTTTTGACTGATCTGTATACCTCAGCCCCAGCTGAGAAAGCCAGGCCTCATTCAGTACTTGACATCTAAGCAATACAGAGCTACTTGAGGTATAGGAGATTGTTTATAACATAAACAATGAAGTCATTGGAAAAGATGGGAAAAGCTTCTACTCTTCCTTGTTTAAGAAATCTAGTTTGGAGACTACAGAGATAGCATAGTGATCTAGACCTCTTGTTCTTCTACCAGTGGACCACTGTTCAGTTCATAGCATCCATGTTGTATAGCTCACAACTACCTGCAACTTCTCTTAAAATGTCCTCTTCTGGCTTCAATATATTCGTATATCCATAAAAATGTAGTGTACATATCATCCACCATATAAACACACACACACACACACGCATGCACACACCTGGAGACAGAGAGAGAGAGAGAGAGAGAGAGAGAGAGAGAGAGAGAGAGAGAGA
>NW_021620790.1:4579680-4592682 GCF_004785775.1 Grammomys surdaster | reverse complement strand
GAGAGAGAGAGAGAGAGAGAGAGAGAGAGAGAGAGAGAGAGAGAGAGTGTTTATCAGAATAAAGATAACTTAGGACCATTTAGAGAAGTTTCATTGTATTCTGAACCTGCATATAGAGGTATATATTCAGTACTTTTAAAATATATCTAAGAAATACAATGGTAAAAGCATACCAATTACTTTAAAATAGTAGTCTGTAAAAAAAAAATTATGTTACTGTAGAAATATGACATGGAAGCCAGACAAATTCTAAATAAATTCTCAGCTCTGTCATTTTGGAACTTGTGATTCCGGAAACATTTCTGTAACTCTTCATTTTCTAATGTGTAAAGTTTGAAAAGCACCTTTTTCCAGGGTCGGTCATGGTAAAGATGACACACACAATGTTAGAGATCTCTATACAGGAGCAAATAAGCAGATGGTGTAGAAAGTGCTAAATACACATTAATGGGAAATCCAACATCAACTTTTCTGACTATCTTATAGTGAAGCAATTGAGAGATGTGTTGAAGTACAAATGAATAATTTAGACTTAACTGTTTTTCTTTGTCTAATTCTTGCATGTGCCAGAAGACAAGCTCCATCATATTTTAGTATATTTTCCACGACTGGGCAGCCCTTCATCCATGTGTATGATTTGTCATATTTTAGCAGAACCTCAACCTTGGTTGGGTTACATGAAAATGAAACCATTATGCATATTGGAAAGTAAAAGAGGAGTGGAGAGTGAAGCAGACAGGGAAGAAGAGGAGAAAAGAGGATGTGGAGAAGACAGTAAGGCAAACAGTGCAGTGGAAATGGAAGGGGAGTGGAGGGCAGTAGAGGAAAAGTAGGACTGCAAATGAAGTCAGCAGAGTCAGTACCTGTAATGATTTCAGTTCCATGTCCTGCTAATTTCTTAATCAGGAGCCTCAAAGTTCCACTCTCCAGGATGAGCAGCAGTGTCCCTGAGCCTTCAGACAGCTCTGTGGACAGAAGCAGACCATCCTCATTCCATGTTCGAAACTGGAAACTCACTGACAGACCATCAATTCGGGGAGTGCCAGACAAAAGTAAATAACTGCTCTTGGAGTTGACAAATGTGATGGGGACAATTTGTCGTTCTGAGCAAGAAAATGTGACATTGCCCTGAAAAAAGAATTAAAAAGCAAACAGATAAAAGTCATTTTTATATGGCAATATGATAGTCTGAATAAACAACCACCCAGCGTTGACCTTAATTTCAGAATCATTACACATTCAGCTTCAGAGAAATGGAAGGAGCTAGAAGGGATGGTAAATTAAAGGAGCAGAAGACAGGAACAGAGAAAAACACTAAAGTGATGCTTACTGAATTTTAAATTTAGTAAGAATACATGCAGCTACATAGGTAGGACATGTAGGAGAAAGGTGATCCATGAGAAGTGTTAAGAGTGTCATATTAGTTCAGGATATAGCACAGTTGGTTGAAGACTTGCTTAACATACAGAAAGCCCCTAAAAAAATCTTCACCAGCATATAAACTAGGCATGGCATTTCACACCTGTAACCTCAGACCTGAGAAAGTAGAAATAGGAGTTTAGAGTTATCCTTAACTACTTAATGAGTTTGACATCAGCTTGGGGTACATTGAGACCACAATGAAAAGAAACAGTTTTGACTAAAGTAGAGAAAGTGGTGAGCAGATTGCATAAGTGCATAAGAAAGAGACCCCTGCCCATCCAAGACTCACAAAATAATTTGCACATCAGGAAGTTACTGTGAATTAAAGAATGAATTTATATGTTCAGCCACACATATTGGCCATTTCTAAAGAGGAGTATAGAATGACTGGACTATTGTTTGAAGAGGCCAGAGGGGCTCTTTTGTGAAAGTCATTTGGTGTTTAGATAGCAAACTCTACATCCAAACTTGTTATGTCTTCATTTGCACTGCCTAGTTCTTTTAGGATATAAAACTTACCTCCACCTCATGAGTGACACTCTGCTAATGTCATCTAATAGAGCTACAGTTCATAGCACCTGCATAGGTGTCCTCAAAGCCACTGATCAGTAGCTTTTGTATAAGACTCAATTTCTCTGAACCTCCTCCCCAAACCAGCATCACTAGTAAAAACAGGCAGTGCTGTTCAGGTGAGCATGCAATCCAGGGAAGCTGCCTATGTTAAATTTCCACCCAGGGTCCAAGTAACTGATCTTAATGTAGATCAGGAAACCAGAAGTCTAATCCACAGCAGCATTTTCCAGGGAAGACATCCAGAGATCTTGTGTTCACTGGATCAGGTACTTGCTGTAGAAGATTACTGATCTGAGTTCATAGTCTCAGAATCCAAATAAAAATGTGTGTGGCAATGTGCATTTATAATACAAGAGCAAGCAGAGAGACACAGATGTGTTCTTGATGCTTGCTGATCAGGTAGTCAATTTAATTAAATTAATGAGTTCCAGGTTCAGAAGAGAGACTTTTTCTGAAAATTTAAGGTAAATAATAATAGAGACTGAGAGCTTATGGTAACCTCTAGCCTCCACATGCACAGGTACACATGCATATACCTTCACACACCTGCACATAAACAAAACATCTCCAGCTCTCAGCTACATTTATTTATGGTAGTCGTATGTTTATGGAAACAAATGTCCAGACCCAATTGAACTTCTAAGAACACTTGTACATTTGCTATCATTCACTATTCACTCATCGATCAGGTAGCTTAAGCATATTCAATATTGAGTCATTGGTTGTGGTTATATAGATGCTTTCCTCTTGCTAGAAAAAATTCCCACAGTTAATGAATAATTAAAGGAGACATTCACTAAGAAGTAGTATGTACAGTGCTAGGTAAAAGGCCAAATGCTTATATTTGCACTCTGGAATCCGCCCAAGTCTGCATTATACCTCAATTTAAAGGGCACAAGCATACATTCATAGACACACACACACACACACACACACACACAATCACACACACCTCATTTTAAAATAAGAAAGGATGAAGTCTATGTATCATGTTGATGGTAATGGAGGGAGAGAAGTCCACATTTATCTTGTATTCAATTGATGTCACTTGTGTTCCTTTCTCTGCTCTGAATGCCATGATATTTTAATGTACAAATATTTGGACATTATCTTATATATCAGTTTGCTTCTTTAAATTTCTGGAATATTTGAGAAGCAGCACATCCACATATTAATGACTGTCCCCACTATGCAGTCACTTTCTGTTAAAATCAATAAGTTACAAATGTTCCATGGAGAGACTAAGAGCTGGTATTAATTTTGCTTTCCTCCTTGTCAGTATGTTATTATCATTGCTTGTATTAACAAACTAATCTCCAACATCACACTGGGCTGAAAATTTGATACTTTGTTGAAGGAGTAATGCTTTAAAGACCAGAGAGAGATGATGTACTAAAAAAGTGCCTTCACTTACAGATTTCAAACAGTTCAGTTCAACTTGAGTCCTGGCTATATGGATGACAACCTGGGCACCTACTACCACAGATAACTCATACTCAGAGCTGGAATTTCCAGTGTTTTTCAGAGGTGTAGTACATGCACATTCACTGCTACACATGCTTCTTTGTATTAAATTTCTTGTTGCTGTGGTCAACATCTGACAACAAATAACTTAAAGGATAAAGAGTTTATTCCACCTTACTGTTCTTGGGGAAAGGATACATCATGAAATGAAAGGTATGGCATCTATAGGTAAGGAAGGCACGATGGCAAAGACTTGGTCCCATCAAATTCAAAGTCAAGAAGAAGACATAGATGAATGCTGAAGTACAGATTACTTTCTCCTTTTTGTTAAGCCCAAAGACCCAGTTGATAGCACTACCCACATTCGCAGTGTGCCTTTGACCTTAGGTGATCTATGGAACCTAATATTATACAGGCATGCCTTGATGTTTATCTCCTAGATGGATCAAGATCCTGGAAAGTCACCAATATGAAACACTGAAATCTGCTCTATGCTTTTAAACAAGACCTCTAAATGAGAAGCCAATCCCTTATTGCTAAAAATGCTAGACACTTCTGAAACAGGACTAGGAGGGCCCTGAGCTAGAACTATGCTAAAACTCCTATGTGACAACCTGCTCTCTTACTACCAGAAAGTGCCATGAAATCCTCCAAAAATGGAAGAAAACAACAGTTCTATCTAACTTTGATGCTTGTGAACCATATCACCAACCTGTTTCACAATATTTGATCATATTGTGAACCTCTAGATTGTGTTACTTATAGTAAAATGCTTCTTCTCTTGTTGCAGTGTAGTTTAATGCTTAACACACCTTTAGATCCCCTGGCTGAAGTACAATTATACCCTTAGCACAGACTTCTAATCCCAAACAATGAAGGTAAAGTTAGTTAGTAGAAAGAAGCACACATGAACAACATAGATACAGGGGAGATAGAATGAACTAGAGAATGAAAAGGAGACAGAAGATTAGAACAGACTGCTGGATTAGTTTGAGGCCAAGCAGTACAATTCAGGAGATGATGAAAAAAGCCAGATTGAATCCGTTTGCTTGGAGGGGAAATCATGTCTTGTACTAGAAACCTAGTCAACTATCTGGGGCTAGTAAAGTCATGGATTATAGAGAAGAATCTATATCAACGACTACTAAGCTAACACATTAGTTGAGTATGTTCTAAATATTTTTCCTTATATCCATAGAGAAGCATAATTATCAAGCTACATCAATGAAAGCTGTCTTTATAAGACACAGATACCATTTGCTGGACAGAAGAGAATTGTTTTTTGAGCAACTTTGATGAATGTTTGGGTTATAGGAAGTTAAGGCAATGGATACTGTCCCGAGTATTTATACCTTGTGTCTGTGTGTCTGTTGTATGTCTCTGTGTATCCATGTCTGTATATGCTGATTGCACATGGAAATTTCTACAAGCTCTCATACATTTACACACTTACCTCTTAGTGACAGCTTTTTTTTAAGCTGCAGTGTTACCAGAAATAAATAACTGCACACCAGTAAATTTCATCCCAAAATAGGCACAGACAAATAATGACAAATTTCATAAGTGCCTACTACCTGGTAATTTGTATGTCTAGTTTACTCAAGTCCACCAGAAAATGTCATTTATGTTTCTATTCCAAAAATTCTTGTTTTAAAGGAGTCAATCATTTAGTCAAGTAAATATTAGAACGATCATTAAATTCCTCCAAGTGAAGGAGGTAGATAAGTTTGTAATAACAGGACTATTCAAAGGCACTTGGTAATCGATACAGTTCAGTGCCAAACTACAATTCAGCTACAGTCAAAGGTATAGAAACTATACAGAATTCATTCTTGCACTGTGTAAATGAGCAGGTTAGTATTAGCTTACATGCCAACTTCATCTGAATAGGTTACTAGATGTTTTACTCAACTACCTAGGATAGCGGGTACTCAAGGTAATCACTGTCAACTGTAAAATGTACTTGCCATGTTAGCAAATTTAACATACACATCAACACATGAAAGGGCGTACTGTAATTCTCTCACTTTTCACTAAAGGACAGCAATATGTGGTCCTTGCCCAAGGCTGCACAACTGATCCTTTCTTGTAACCTATATACTCCCTAACACAATGTCAGAAGATTTATTTATGGGAACTCTGGTTGGGGAGGCCATAGACCTCATCTAGAATAAATGAAAAGGTACATTGTGTTTTGATTCTTCTGCATTGTTAGCTACATGGAAGAGAAGGCCTTGATGTGTCTTTTGTGTTAGCCTACATTCATCCATTGCCTTGAATTTAGCTATCTGGAAACAGCCACACATAAGTGATTTGACATGATCATTAGGCCCCACAGCCAATTCTTTAACTTGTAGGCCTTCTCTAGATTTTGTCTTTTTCTCCTCTTTGATTGAAGACCAAGTTAAATAATATTAGCCCTGTGAGTTTTGTATGCAACTTTATAATAGCATGTATACACATATTCATAGGCAAGAACAAAAGGTAGAATGTTATTCCTCAGGGACAGCCAACTCTTTTTTTGAATGAGAAAGGGAAGGGTTCTCAATCTCCTGAAACTCACTAACCAGTATAGACTGATTAGTCAATAAGCCCTGAGTATCTTCCTTTTCCATGTTCCCAGCACTGGGATGAAAGTCCCATGCCACCATTTATAACTGATTATTTTCCTCATGTGTTCTGGAGGTGGTATTGATATCCCTGTTCTTGGAAATCAAACTATGTTTATAGGTCTGAGCTATTATGTTCTCCAAAGAAAACCACTTGAAGCTCTATGAGAAGAGTGGGATTTCAGCCAATGTGCAAATAATCATGTTTCTTTATGTCAAAGAAGGAATTTTACACTCACAAAAGACAAGTCACAAGAAAACATCATTCTTAATAAGCAAAGGATTTAAATTAATCATGGTCTTGAAGCTACTTAAGGCATCATGTTTCTTATATTATGTGCATAATATTCCACATTACAGCTACTACACACATACTTCTATGGACCAACTAGTTTCTGATTGGTTATTATATGGAGCTGTATTAGCACAGGGTAGTTAATTTATGGTAGACTAGCTAGGTGTTTTTTATGTATACCTTAAGCTGTTAGTTTTACTGCATTCTGAAATGTGGAAGATTGTCTTGTAGTCAAATGAGGCCAAAAAGACTAAATTGAATTATCTCCTTGGAACAGCTGTTAAATCTGTAGGAAATGGGCAGGTCCCATAAGAAAGGGATGGTGGATTGGATGGAGGATGTTACCTGAACAGTCTACCAGAAAGGCTTGAGTGGTGTGAGACAGAGGAGGCCAGAATTTCCTTGAGCTTTTAATCACAATTTGTAATGCATGGACACTAGTTAACCCTCTCTGCCTTCTTCCTTAATTCTGTGAATATTGTGAAGAAGTCTAACTTTTTAAACTCAATAACTTCAGGATAACTAGAAATTAAATACTACACAGAAAACAGAAATTTACTCCTTTTCTATAATTCTTAACAGCACTGGAGTGAATATGTGATTTGGAACAAAGTAGACTTTGAGACACATGTGGTGCCTTTGGGAGTGACTTTAAGAATCATTATAGGACTGAAAGTATGTATGCTTTTGTATTTAATAGTATGGATCATTATTTCTCAGAAGGAATGTCAAAGAAATATATCAGGTATACGTGTGTGTGTGTGTGTGTGTGTGTGTGTGTGTGTGTGTATGTGATATTTCATTTAATAAGAGAGATGGATGTAATCTGGAAAAAATAATAAAAGCAAATGCTAAGATTCTTCTACCTGCAGAGTAAAATTTTATTCTTAGTTTAAATCTCTCTTCCCAAGTGTATTAGAGCTGAATGGTTCTCAGTGCATCACAATAACTACACTGACATTTAAGACTTGAAGACTGAAATGGATAAAAAGATTTCAGGCAATCTGGTATATAATGTAGTTTATATAATGATCGCCAAACACTTCTTAACATGTTGATACAGTATTCATCCATAAAGGGAATCTAGAGGTTTCTGACACCAAAAAAACCATCTTGTGTTCCTTGCTCTATCATATTTCACTTTTAGTTATGCTGCTTATGTAAAGACTGAATCAACACATCTCATCATTAAAGATGAAAACCCTCTAGTTTCCCCTTTGTCTCTTCTAAGAATCAGACCACATTCCTACCCCTGGAATCTGGCCATTAAGTCAAGAACTGACTGGAGCCTGCTAAGAGAGTTTGCAGGCATTGGTGGAAAAATTAAGTCCAACTTCCTCCCTCACTCAGCTGCCCAGTACCTGGGAAATGTTGATCTATAATCTCAATGTCTTCCTGCCATAATAACTTCAGGCATTCAGGCTAGATTACTATGCTGGACTAGAGCACTTAACAAGAACCACATAGACACACAGACACACCACAAGATACACAGACATACACACACACAAATACACACAGACACACACAGAATCTCTCTCTCTCTCTCTCTCTCTCTCTCTCTCTCTCTCACTCACTCACTCACTCACTCTCTCTCTCACTCATTCACACTGCTGAGAAATTCTACAAGATTATGAAGCATTTTTCTGGTGATTGAAAGGCTTTCTCCTTTATATCATCATCTACACAATGTGCTGTCGGCCTCACGATTGAAAAAAGGCTCTCGTTTCAAAGTGCTCTCCTTGCTATATGTGCTATTAGGTTTTATATCTAATGCTCTCCCTCCTCAAGATTGATCATCGCTGTCCTCAAACTGACACCTCTTTATTGAGTAATGCCTATTCAGAGACGCCCTCCCGAAAGACCAATTTCACTATGAGCCACACAGCCTTCCGGATCCCAGGGAGCAAAAGGGTGACCCCCCTGGAGTCTTTAAACCACTGAACCAGAGGTTCCAGGTGCTTATTCTGAGTGGATAATTTTGTGTTAGGTTTTTTTTAAGCTTCTGTTTTTTCTTTCTTTTTAAAATTTTAACAAAACATGTTTCCTAGAATGTTGTTTATAGAACTTCTCTTTGTGGATATAGCCTTAGAGAGGAAAGACGTTTCTACATAGGGCTTAGCTAGACTTTCCCTGTCTCAGATCCAGTATGAGTAGATGGCAGAGTGAAAGAACAGTTGAGTGATCACATTTTGATCCACAGCCATGAGATGGACTGCACTGTAATGGCATGAGGTTTTTGAAACACTAAAATCTGCCTCTTGACTTTTTGTTTTTTCTCCAACAAGGCCATATGTCCTAATTCTTTTCACAGAGTTTCACCAACTGGAGATCAAGAATTGAAACTGTCTGCCTAAAGATAAGATGGGTAATCTAAGTTCTCATGAGTGAAAAAAATTTCAGGAATTTTAAGTGTGATCTAATGATAGACAAGTGTTTTTAGCCATCATCCCAGAATGAATCATAGACTACTATCTGCTTAACACAACCATAAATCCCCCAATTTAAGACACTCTGGGACATAGTACAAATATTTTAAAAGACTGACCTCCTTGGTCCAAGTAAGAAATTCCTCAAATATGCCTGATATATATCCTAGACTTCAAAAGAAAAATGTTATTGATACAATAACATGAAGCCCTACACACAAAATATCTGCTATAGGTTATATTTATCAAGCAAAAGAGCCCAGGTGTTATTTAAGTACTCTAACTTACCCAGACAGTTGAATAATCAGATTCTGAAAAGAATTAAGGTTTGTCTATCATTGGCAGGATCTACCATTGGCTTCCAAAGTGGACAGTATAACACAGAGAACAATATATATATGTATATGTATATGTATATGTATATGTATATGTATATGATGTATATGTATATGTATATATATTCAAATTGTAATTTATGCTCATTCACACAGTGGTTATAAACACAAAAAGGCAGGACATGGGGAAGGGGATGACACTGGAGCATGGGTGTTCAGGGGGAATAAAGATATTTTTCAGAACAGGGTATCGGCTAGGTGAGGGTTCAGGGGATAGGTCACTATGACTCTACCTATAATTCACTTGTCCTTATCTAAGTTGGTAATATCTTCCAAGGCTACCTAATTACAAGGTCTATGACTACTCAGGCTGGTAAATTGTCACAAAAACTGCCTGTTTACAATAGCTTATAGCCATCTGTTTCAGTGTTTATCCACAGAGACCCAAGACTTGGTGCTAGTATACATGTATGACTGGCCGATTGCTGATTTTAAGCCTATGGCTGATTTTAGGCCTTCAGTGGGTAATCAGGGATGCCCCTGCCATCTCCTCCCTTCTCTAAGTATAGACAGGCTGTGGTGAATCTAATCTTCTGAAGGCTGGGATAGAGGCCTGACCTCCAGTAATTGAAGGGGACTTTGTAATGGCTCTGGTTCCCCTGTCATTGTCCAATGAGGCATGAGGGCCATACTCATCCCAATGTTTTTTTTTTTTTTCCTGGAGAGGGGATACTTCACATCAACCCCTATGCAGTCAGGCTTGTCCTTCAGGGAACCCAGAGAGATATTTTTAACTTTTATTGATATCCCTTTGCAGTGCTTAGCTTCTCAGGCTAAGCAAAATTCAGGTTGCCTGTCAGAGGGGGTTCTGAATGGCCCCTCTCTGCCTGGTCTAGGGGCAGAAGTACCCTCATTTAGGTTGGGTGGAGATGGGTTTTGGGAACACCCTGGATAAAGTAACAACTTCACCTTGAGTCTCGTGATCCTCCATAGCTAATTTATGATAATGTATCTGAATAGGTTTTGTTACCAAATTATTAATCTGTTGTTTCACAGAGTTAGTCAGCCTATTTGAGCCCAGGAACCAGAAGAAATAAGCAAAAAGAACTCAAATAATGGTCCCAACCCTGGAGAGGTTGAAAACCAATTCTTGTACCAGCACTCATCTTTCTACTTCTCTCTCTGACTTTTCTCAGGGCCTTCCACAGAAAACATTTTAAGACAAGTGTCTGTCAAAACTAAATAGTACAGAATAACAATGAAGCCATTTCCATTCAGCCCGGATGCCGCAAAATGTTCTAAGTTCTTGTTATAATCCTTTCAAGGAAACATTTATGTTTGAAATCAGAAAAAAATAACTCCAAAAATCAAGGAATTTAATCCTTTATGGATATTACCACTTTTTTCATTGTTCTGTGAATAAAGACTTGATGAAGACTTAAGCATATAGTTGGTTCAGGAGAAATGAGGGAGCTGTCCTCTCACTGCAGATATAGTTTCAATATGGCTCTGAGGAAAGTTAGGACTCACTTTACGGTTAGTTGGTAACATGGGCAGCCCAGAGCCTCCACTGAGTGTCACTGGGGTATACAGGGAGCAGCAAAGAGTTTTATTATACCTATCTTAGTCAGGTTGCTATAAGGTATAAGCAAAAACTGAAGATAATGCTGGATTCTGACTTGTCTGTAAGCAACAAGTAGCATTTGACCTTCCAGTTTTGACTAATGCTAGGGAAATATAATTAAAATAAAGGCACAACATACACAAAGTTTTATTATAGAACATAATAAAAGCAGAAAAAAACTGATAGCTCTGAGTGCCTCTAAAAAGAAAATGTAGAGGGCATACTCAAGCAGCTTAACAGTACATCTGAAAGGTCTAGAACAAAAAGAAGCAAATTCCCAAGTTATAATTCACAGACCATATGAAGCTCAAGAAAAAAGAAGACCAAAGTGTGAATACCTCAGTACTTCTTAAAGGGGGAATAAAATACTCATAGGTGGAAATATGGAGATAAAGTGTGCAGTAGAGTCTGAAGTAAAGGCCATCCAGAGACAGCCCCACGTGGTGACCCACCCTGTATACAGTAGCCAAACCTGGAAGCTATTGTGGATGCTGAGAAATGCTTGCATAAGAGAGCCTGATATGGCTGTCCCTGAGAGGCTCTGCCAGAGCCTGACAAACACAGAGGTGGATGTATTTGGACTTAGTGCATGGCTCCCGATGGAGGAGTTGTAGAAGTGACTGACAGAGCTGAGGAGGTTTGCAGTCGCGTGGCGGGAGCAACAGTGTCAACCAGCAAGACCCTGCTCAAGAGCTCCTGGGGACTGAACCACCAACCAAAGTGGTACCCATGACTGCAACCTCACGCAAGTGGCAGAGGAGGGCCTTGTTGGACATCTGTGGGAGGAGTGACCCTTGGTCCTGTGGGTGTTCGACGCTTCAGTGTAGGGGAATGCCAGGGTGGGAAGGCAGGAGTAGGTGCATGGTTGGGTGAGTACCTTCATAGAGGCGGGGAGTGGGGGTATGAGATAGGGGGTTTCGGCCGGGGAGACCTGAAGAGGGGATAACATTTGAAATGTAAAAAAATAAAATATCCAATAAAAGAAAAAGTTCTAAATGCATAAGATAATTCCTATATAATAAGGTCCGGGAGTACAATCCAAGAAGCAAGACTTACCCAAAGTCCACCAACCACCAGGTAACAGAGACTTACCACTGAGTAGATCTGATGCTTGCGCCTTTTAGCCAAGTCAATTATGTTCACTCCATTGTAGTAAAGATTTTCAATACAGCCATGGAAGTTTTTCTTTAAAAAGGTCCCAGGTTTGCTTGGTACGGGAATTCCTCCAAAACTGAGCTTTATGGTGGAAGAAGTAATAATCGACTCTTAGTCACAAGTTCTGAGCATGGAGGAATGCAAGAGAAATAAATGTGTCTTTGTAGATTTAGTTTTATGTGTGAGCAAAGTGGCTTTAGTGATTGCAGATGACATTTGATTTCTCATTTAAAGGGATACTGATTAATCTGTGGAAAATAACTACAATTGCTTGCCTCATAAGTACTCTCTTTACAAACCATTTTCGTTTCTTTCTTAAAGCTTTTTAATACTAAATAAGACAGTAACTTACAGAGAAAACAAGGAGAAAAGAAGACTAAAATCAACATTCTATGTTTATCTATAACACAGAAGCAGAGAAGATACAAGCATGAAAAATCTAAGAAACAATGTACATCCTTGCTCAAACACAGTGAAATGTAGTTCTAAAATCCACAGTACCAAAGGGCTTATATGCACAGGGTTGTTCCCCAATTTTATTAATAAAGTAAAAAGACTGAAATAATATAAAATGCCCTATGGATTTGAGAAGCAGTTAATGAACATAAGGAAACTGTTATTAACAATGCAATTTTGATTATAAAGTAGAAGAATTATAACTTGTGGTAAAGTATGAATTCACTTAAGAGAAAGCTGCACAGGCTCAGCCACCCAAGTTTGATTACTAGAACCCTCATTTTTTGTTTTGTTTCTGTTTTGTTTTGTTTTGTTTTAAAGCAACAAAAATCAACCCAAATGAGGTAGCCTACACCTGTGGTCCCTGCACTACTATGAACAGACAATAGGCCAGGCCAAGAGAAATATCCAGAAACACAGCTGCCAGCTATTCTGGAGTTGTTACACTGCAGCAGCTAAGTCCGAATAGATTCTGTCCCATGGTGAAAAGTAAACAACTACTGAAACTACTGTCCTCTGACCTCCACAGGCCTGCCATGGCATGTCCGTGCATGTGTGTATACACAGACACACAGACACACAGACACACACACAGAGAGAGAGAGAGAGAGAGAGAGAGAGAGAGAGAGAGAGAGAGAGA
>NW_021620790.1:4567573-4579670 GCF_004785775.1 Grammomys surdaster | reverse complement strand
AGAGAGAGAGAGAGAGAGAGAGAGAGAGAGAGAGAGAGAGAGAGAGAGAGAGAGAGAGAGAAATAGAGAGAGTGTGTTTAGGAGCAGGACTACATTTTAGTGGTATATGTCAGGGATGATTGATTACAGGATGGTAGTTTTCTTTACTGTGTATATTTTCAGTAAAGTAACACAAATAATTTGTGACAAATGTAGTAGAAAACAAAATATCTGTTGGGAATACTGACTCTGCTGTGCAAGCCAAGAGGATAGTAACTATCCTCTCATGTCCTTCACCCTCATTAACCAGTAACCAGGTTTTCTCCATTGCTCAGAAATGATGTATACCTAGGACTCTCTTCTACATTGTATCTCCACCTCTTTCCTCTTCCTCTCTTCTGGGGTCTCTCTCTCTCTCTCTCTCTCTCTCTCTCTCTCTCTCTCTCTCTCTCTCTCCCTCCCTCCCTCCCTCCCTCCCTTCTCTCCTCTGTCTCCTTCTTCTCTAATTGTCTGTCTTTTCTTTCTTCTGTCTCTTCTATGACTTTCCCATATGCCTTTCTCCCTCTCCTCTTTCTTTCATGAACAATGTTCTCCCAACAATATCATCTCTCCATCTCTCCTATAATTAATCAGGCATGAATGACTGGGAACAGAAATTTTTCCTTATATGTTACACAGAAATGTCAATGTTTCTTACTATGACTATATCCTGTTTATCACTTTTCTTTCTGTTTTACTTTCTAAGTATAGTTAAGATGTTCTCATGTATTTCAAAAATTGAACTGCTTAATTTTCTCAACCAGATAATTTTGTACTTTTTAAGGTAATTTATTTGAATTTGAGGTATACAATAATGGGATACTCACAAAACACTGTAATTTTCAATTTTATTTTCTGTACTTTTATTCTATTTTATTTTTTTTTCTGGTCAAAACTTTCTAAGATCTGGCCAAAACATTTTAAGTAATTTTAAACAACAGTAAGAAACAATTTTCTAGAAATAAAGCATGCAAACAACAGCAAAGCCTTTTTATTTTCCAATTAAGCAAAGAAGTGATTCTGACTTGCTCCTTGAGAAAATATTTTCCTACTCATTCTGTATACTGTATTTTATTTACTTCTTTATTACATATGTTAAATAAATATGAAACATAATTATATTCTTTCCTTTTTTCAAAAGTGATTATAGCATGTTAAAAACATTGAGTTTACTCTATTAATAATTTAAATTGTAGCAGACTCACTGAAAACTTATTGAATTACTCTGTAATTTATTTGATTTTAAATGAAAGTATACACGTTTTAAGCAGCAAATAGATTTATGTTTTAATTTCTTTGTTCAAGTCGGATCTGTCTGATATGAACTATGAAATTTATTGATTTTATAACAGTTTGTAAATCTGGAGAAAGTTTTAAAAATACCCATTGTAAATGTTTATAATTTATTTACAAAGGCATTTTTGACTGAATGTATTATCCAAGTATTTTTAATGTTAGCATTTTATATTTTTAAAAGATATGTTTTTAGTTTGTAACTTTTAAAAGAATTAAATTTGCAATTTAAATCTATTTTAAGATATTTCTATTTTTTGTGATTTTGAACAGCTAGTGGTAGATCTGTTCTCTTAATTTTCATGTTAGATACCTTTAATTTTCAAAAGAAACTTGTCATTTCTTTGCTTCACACATAGAAAATATTAGCTACAGAATATTTCTCAAAAAGACTGAAGTAGGAAAAGAAGAGCATTGTTTTTTCAACAACAGATTTTGACAAACAAATTTAGGGGGAAATATTGTGGGAGGAAAATTGCAGAATACAGAATATAAATACTGATAATAACAAAACTGTAATCTTTGTTGCACAGATGGGAGGAAACAGGGAGTGGTATGAAGGAAGGCTTCCTCTCTGATCCTCCCTGGGGCACCTAAGGAGAAAGCACTTTTAAAAGTTAACATTGACACTCAACTGAACAGAATGAAGAGTCACTAAAGAGCAAATATACTGGCATTTCTTTAAGATAGTTTCTAGAGTGGTTTAATTAAGGTAATACTATTCAATTGGTGGGGTCATGAACTGAATAAAAAACTGAGAGAGCAAGTTGTACACAGCACTTGACTCTCTCTGCTTCTTGCCTCTACATCCAATATGAATATCTGCCTTCAATTTCTGTTGCCATTCAGCCCCTGACATGATGGACTGTGTATTCGAACTGGGAACCAAGACAAACTCTTTCTTCTTTAAGTTATATCTGCCTCACCAACCTTTACAGTAGGGTAGAAGCATTTATATCCTGGTTCTTAAGGCCATTATGTTTTAAGACTGTTAGGAGTTGCTTGGGATTCAGAATGGCCACAGAGCAAGGCAGCTAGGTGAGTGGGGCACAATGTGGAAGGCATGAGATCTGTACAGTTATAACTTAGTCACTTGTGTCAATCTGTCAAAGGCACGAGAACATGAACAGAGGTTTAGTGTACAGAGCCTCTCAAGAGAATGGACAAATTATAGGTAACTGGGTTAAGAAAGCCCAGGAGGTTCATCTCACATACTGCAACACATACAAAGGCAACAAAAGTAAGCACACTATTTTCATGGACCCAAAGCAGCTGAATGTCCTGGGTTACATTTCCAAATAGAATAAGTGAATGATATGGCTGTGGTGCTGATGTAAGACACCATGACAGCCACCAAACTGGTTAACAGCACACACTAAAGAAATAAGAACTCTTTAATGTAGATAGCATTAAGAAAGCATCAACTACTTATTAGGGAGTGTCTTCATTACCTTTACACAGGCTAGCATTGTTTGAGAAACTGTTAACAGAGAAACAATTCAGATCAAATTGGCCTATGGGTACTTTTATGAGAGGTTGACTTGGTTGCTTACTGGTGTAGGAGGGTGCATTGTTGACAGTGCCATAAGCAAGTGGGTTTGGGTTGTACAAGTAAGCTAGTTGAAAGTAGGCCAGAGACAGCTAGGATTTTCTTCAAGTTCCAGATTGAGTCCCTAGTGTAACTCCCCTCAATGATGGATTTTGACCTGGAAGTAAAAGCCAAGTTAACCATTCCCAACACAAGTTGCTTCATCAAAATGTTTCATTAAAGCAGCAGAATGAATGTAGGACAGTCATCACAGGTTCATTTATCCCTCAACAGCACTGGCTTATCATGGCACTTCCTAAATTACTCCTGTGTTCAATGGGGATCAGACCGAATCCATCGAGAAAAGAAAATCAAATGTCTACTGAAGTGCTTTATTTTTAAATTTTATTTTACTCTGCGAGTATCAATACTTTAACTGCATGTACACCTTCATGTCAGAAGAGGTTATTGGATCACGTTATAGATAGTTATAAGCCACAGTGTGGTTGCTGGGACATGAACTCAGTAGCTCTGGAAGAGTAGTTAGTGTTCTTCAACGCTAAGCCATCTCACCAGCTCCCATGAATATTCATTGCCCATTTGATTTCAGCGTTTTTTTGTTATTAGCAATATAAGTTTAAATTTATTTACAAAAAAAGAAAATAAATAAATAAATTAATTAATTAATACATAATCCTCCTAAGGGTAGAGGGAGGAGGAATGTCCTTCACTTAAAATTTTCCAGTTGAAAATTTGACTTTATAATTGCACTAATTATCCTGTTGTTTTCTAATACAATTTAATGAGTATCTTTAAAAGATTTTTAAATTTGTATCAAAGTCTTATCTTATTCATTTTATATTTGTATGTGTTCATCTGTATGCACAAATATGTACACATGGGTATGTGCATATATGTGCAAGCATGTAGAGGCCAAATTTCAACATGGGATATCTTCCAAAGCCAACTTTCACCTTACTTTTCAAGTCAGAGTCTCTCAATGAACTCAACTCTTAATAATCCATTGGTCTGGGTAGCCAAAAGTCCCCTGTGATCTTTTCATTTCTGTCTCTCCAGTGTTGGAAGACAAGCCATTATGCCCAGCTGACATTTTCTATGGTGTTGGGGAATGAAATGAGACTTTGTGTAGCATGCATGACATCAACTGAGGCATCACTCTAGCCGCCTCAATACTGAGTATGTGATTCAACCATAGATGAAAACAATATTTGTTGACTTAGATCAAAAAATATGATGTCATTTCCTTCTCGCTCTGCTTTGGCCTTGTGCTTTTCAACAATTCTGTCACCATTTCACATGCTTGTCCTGAAGAATTACAGTTTGTTTTCTTTGATCTTGGGGTCAGATGAAACCAGGGAGACTTCATATTCCATTCAGAGCTTGCTATGGCTAATACCGTCTCTCCAGGAATGTGATGAGATTTCTGGTGTTATAGACACCTGCAGCCAGAATAAGAGCAGAAAAATGCCCTCTTTGATTTTAAATGTATGAAGCTCAAAAATCTGCCTCTTTTTTTCTTTTGACCTTATTACCCTTCTTCTTGGCTCATAGATGGCCTCATTTTTTCTGACCTTTGATGCTACTTCCTCTCTCCTTTAGTAAAATTTCTTTAGCCCAATTTAAATGCAGATTCTGAAGTTTCTGCTTTCAAGGTTTCTCAAAATATGTGACTATTTTCTTTTGGTTTTGATCTAATAGTCAATTTTGTGATTTTTCTCCAAAAAGTTGGTGAAATTCTTCAACAATAGGTACAAGCTCCTGTCTTCTTTTCCCTTCTCAACTGAAATCTAAACAAGCTAGGTATCAATGAGCCATTAGAAGCAGCAGAAGTTGATGAACTTGGGTCACTGTGGAAAAGACTATTACTCTTAATTTTCTGGTAAAACCTCTTTATTTTTAAACATTATTTTGAGGACTAGTAAGAGAGTGAAGTATGTAAAATCACTTGCCAACAAGCCTGCCAGTCTGAGTTGATCCCTTGGATCCAAATGAAGAAAAGCACAGACTTTAGGAAGCTGACCTCCACAGATGAGCAATAGCAAGCACACATCCAAGACATACACACAATAAAGAAAAAGTATAATACAACATTTTTAAACATTCATTTGAATGTAAGTCTGTGTGTATGCACTTATACACAAACACACATATATATGAGTCAAGGATCAATTTAGAGTATGGATATTAAGGCTCTGTCCATGGCATTGTCTGAGACAATGTCTTTCCTTTGGACTTGAGACTGATTGGCAAATAAGCATCTAAAATCCATCTGTATTTCTTCTCAGTACTGAGTTTTAAATTCTTGCATTCATACTAGACTTTTTTTGAAGATTAGATTACTAGTTAATTTATCTATTTTATCTATTTTATTTTGTTTTTGTCAACTTGAGACAAATTCAGTAATCTAGGAAGAGAGAACATAAGTTGTGGAAATACCTCCATCAGATTGGCTTATATGAATTTTTAGGGCCATTTTCTTGATTAATGACTGATTTGTAAGTATCCACCCCACTGTGAGCAGTGCCATATGTTGGTAAGTGGTTCAGGACTAATAAAGAAGACAGGTAGACCAAGCTATTTAAAGCAAACCAGTAAGAGGTATTTTCCCATATGCTCTGCTTAAATTTCTCATTTTTGTTCCTTCAGTGACTGACAGTTACCTGGAAGAATGATATAAAAATAATTAATTTCTTCTTCAATTGACTTTGTTGATGGTATTTATCTTCACAACAGAACGCAAGTTAGAACAATGTTCTGAGTATTGAACTCAGATCCTCATTTTTACAAAGCAAATGCTTTTCTAACACTTATCACAATGACTAAGATTGAAAAAAAGACTAAAGACATCAAGAGATAACCCATGATGCCAAGGATATGGAGCAAGGGAAACATTTTTTTCTATCGGTATTCTATGTTTTAGTAATCACAAGAATCATATTTTTGAGTATGTGAAAATAATTTATATTTTAACATGACCTTCATGCTTTTGAATGACAAAACTATTATTTACTATTCTCAGAAATTTCTCTAAACTTAAACATAAAGTTGTATGAACACCATGCATATATTTATTTTATATTGTTTATTCATCCCTATTCATTCATTTATATATGTAATATGTATATCTCAGTTACACTCTTTACTATTATCTTATATCCCCTTTTCATTGACATCCGTCTTCTTCCAATAAGTCTCTTTCCTATTCTTTCTTTCTTTCTTTCTTTCTTTCTTTCTTTCTTTCTTTCTTCTTTCTTTCTTTCTGTCAGTCTTCCTTCCTTCCCTTCTTTCTTTTTCACTTTCTGCTTGCTTAGTTACTTCCAGCCCAGAGTACGTCACTGTTTGCCACTGAAAATTATTTTTTAGTTTTTCTAGAAATAGTCATAGTTCAGACTCAACACTTCCCTTATAAACTTGCTAACCTAACCTAGATAATCCCTTACAAGTATGCCTGGCAGCTTGCTCACAAAGATTATAGATCCTGTTAACTTCACATCTAAAAAACAGTTGATAATTACTCACATATTTGTTTTACCCACAGGGAAATCACAGTTTAGTATGGTGGAACAGGCCTAAAATATTACATACTGAGTAGGCTAAGGCAAATAACTGAATGAGATATTGTCTTTTAAAAATTAGGGCAAAACTAGAGAATGCAACTTTATTAGTAGAATTTCATCTTTAGGACCAAATGAAAAGGATTGTGGAGGTCACACCTGGAATCCAAGTACTCCTAAAGTAAAGATGGAGGAATTAGTAGTTTAAGAGAGGTTAAAAACAAGCCTGAGATACATGAAATCCTGTACTAAAATGATAGAATGCTTTTTTATTGACATTAACTTAAAAAATGAAAAATGACCATATACCTAGCTTACCAGTAGAATGGCTTCATAGCATGTGAATGCATCTAGGATCAGCCCCAAGTAATACACACACACACACACACACACACACACACACACACACACCTGCATGCATACATACATAAACATAAAGAGAGTAAAAAGAAGTATAGGTTTTTAACTTGTATAGCTGACATCAGGAACACAGATCTTGTCCCAGACATTTCCAGATCTTGATGAACATCTTCCTAGGAGGCTTCTTACTTGTAGCCTAGTCCAGATAGGGGGCTTAAAGGCACTCTTTTCAGAGACCTCTGCCCCACTCTAAGGAACCTGCTGGGAGGGTTGACTCACCTCATAGTCTATGTCCAGGGAATCGGTCTCACCCTTGATCCGGAAGTACTTCTTGTTCCTGTCCACGGTGAAGTTTGCCTGCTTCCCCACACGCTCTAGGAGAACTGAGTGCCAGTACTGGTCATCCAGAAGACTACCCAGGATGGCCGAGGGTTCATTGCTGCTGACCCGGGCTTTGCTGCCATCTATAGACAGAAGAAGGCAGAATGGACTCTTTGCCCAGGCAGCTTTGAATGCTATCAACTGCCCTGAGCAGCAGGTGCCTGAGGTTTCTTCAAACAAATCCAGCTCAAGCAGTACCTCTGCAATGCACACCACCAGGCATTCTGAGTTATGCTCACACTTTCCTCTTATGTCCAGAAGCCAGTTCTCACTCAAATGATACACACCTCCATTTCCTGACAGAGAATGCAACGTTTCTAGGACACCAGTAATTTCATGGTGGCAGGAATTCTTATAGAATTGACCACAGGAATAATATTGAAAACAGAAGTTTTCACATTTAGAAAAAAAACAAATTAAATATAAACACATACAATTTTGGAGGATTATAAATGAAGAAAGAAGATCTTGATCCAACTTCAGAGGAAGTGAGTGATCATACAGAGTGTATCTGTTCACATAGGCACACACACACACACACACACAAACACACACAAGTAACCATTCCGGATGCAACTGTTGAGTGATTACTGTATCAACTGAGTCCCTCCACACAGAAGGTAATGGCTACCACTACCATACAGAAATTGTCTCAAGATTAAAGGGAGACTGTCATTACTTATACATAATTTTATAAATTGTGGGTGTGCATGTGTGTATGTGTGTGTGTGTGTGTGCATGTATGGAGTTATTTTTTCTCCTTCTGTCCTGTGTGTTCTGGTATCTAACTCTATCATGCTTGGAAACAAGAATCTTTAGTCATCTATGTGCCTCTGAGACATTAAATTTTGTTTGAAGGAGTAGTTTATGTGCCTACTCCACTCATAATATGATAGACATGTGTATCTCTTCTCTTTCTTGCATTGGGTTCTCCTTAAACCCACCAGTACTCAACTGTGCTTAAGTAACAATTTATGACTTTCAGGAGTCAAGAGCAGCTAGCTAATCTCCCTGAGGCTACTCGCTCTTACTTTCAGTATGGACGGATGGTGCTGTTTGTCTCACTGAGTAAGGATGCCTGACTTCTTGCAGTTGTTGGAATGGAGACATCACACTTAGCACACTTGGAAAGAACTGGTGAGTTAATGTCTGCTTCTGTTTTGTTGATTTATTATTTATTTATTCATTCCACAAGCCTTGAATTCTCAGCATTGTCAGATGATGTTAATGACTTACTAAAATTTCCCCCCTGTTTTCTTCCTGCCCTTCATCTGAATGACCATGTAACCTAACAGTACTAGTCATGATCTTATAGAGAGAAGATATAGAAGAGGTGGATCTCTCTCTTCTGCAAGTACCAGTGTTGGTATCTTCTAGTTATAATAGTTAGGACACATGACCACATAAACACAGACAAGAGACTAAGCACACAGGAAGAAGAAGCATCCACCCAGATTGGAGGAACTGGCACCTCAGCTGAAGGAATAGTGCCAGAGCAGAGAAGAGCTGGCTGACAGGGTGAGCTACATATGCCAGGACCCTGTGTGTGAGACTGCTGCATTTGATTGACACCAAAGGAAGTTAGATTAGATGCACTGTAAAATATGATGTAGTGCCACATTTCCAGTATCCATTCTTCAGCCAAAATGCATCTACTTAGTTTCCAGTTTCTGGCTATTACAAGTAAAGCTGCTATGAATAACATTGAGCAAGTGATTTTGTGGGATGGTGGAGTTTCTTTGGATATACATGAAGGAGTGATTTATCTGGGTCTCAAGGCAGAACTTAGCCAGTTTTGTGAGAATCCAATGAATTGTACTACCAAAGTAGTCATACAAGTTTTTACTCCCACCAACAATGGAGGAATGTTTCCCTTGCTCCACATTATTATGACCATGTGCTATCTCTTGAGGTTTTGATCTTAGCCATCCTGACTGGTGTAAGGTGGAAACTCAGAGATGTTTTGATTTAGATTTCTCTGATGACTAAGGACATTGAACATTACTTTAAGTGCTTCTTGGCCACTTGAGATTTCTCTGTTGAGAATTCTCTGTTTAGGTCTATACCCCCATTTTTAATTGGGTTATTTGAGTCGTTGTTATCTAACTTCTTAAGGTCTTCATTAATTTTCGATATTAGTCCTATGTCAGATGTACAGTTGGTGAAGATGGTTTCCCTATTTGTAAGCTATCATTTTTTTCTATTCAGTGTCCTTTGACTTACAGAACTTTGAAGTTTTGTGGGGTCCCATTTGTCCATTTTTCTTAGAACCTGAGCCACTGGTATTCTTTTCAGGAAATTACCTCCTATACCAATACGTTTAAGGGTATTCCCCACTTTCTCTTCTATGAGATTTAGTGTATCTATTTTTACACTGAAGTCCTTAATCCACTTGGACTTGAGTTTGTGTAGGGTGATAAAAGTAGATCTATCTTCATTTTGTTTTACATGTAGACATTAAGTTAGACCAGCATCATTTGTAAAGATGTTTCTGTTTTCAATTTTATGGTTTTGCCTTCTTTATCAAAAGTCAAGTGTTCATTTATTTCTGGATTTATTTCTGGGTCTTCAATTCAATTCTGTTGATTAATGTGTCTCTTTCTCTAACAAAGCCATGCAATTTTTATCACTATTCCTCTGTAGTACAGCTTGCAGTCAGGAATGGTGATCCTTCTCAAGTTCTTTTATTGTTCAGGATTGTTTTAGCTATCTTGTTTTTTTAAATGTTATTGACTGATTGATTGTTGTTGTTGTTTTTCCATATGAAGTTGAGAATTACTCATTCAAGGTCTATAAAAATTCATGTTGGAATTTGGTGGGAATTGCACTGAATCTGATTGCTTTTTGTAAGATAACCATTTTCAATATGTTGATCCTACCTATCCATGAGCATGGGAGATTTTTCCATCTCTTAAGATCTTATTGTCGTTCTTTATTGGGGGACTTGAAGTTCTTGTCATAGGTCTTTCACATGCTTGGTTAGTTATACAAAGATATTTTATATAATTTGTCACTATTATGAAGATTGATTTTTTTCTCTAACTTCATATTCAACTTGTTTATCATTCATATAAAATATGGCTATTGATTTCTTTAAGTTAATTTTGTATCAAGCCACTTTGCTGACGGTGTTTATCTGCAAGAGAAGACTCTTAAAAATTTTCTGGAATTGCTTATGTATACTATCATATCATCTGGAAATAGTTTTCCTTTACTTCTTTTTTTACACTTTGTATCCCGATGATCTCCTTTAGTTGTCTTATTGCTGTACACTTCACAGACTCAAAGAAGTTAAACAAGATAGAAGGCACAAGTGAGGAGGCTTGAATGTCAATCAGAATAGGTAACAAAATAGTGTAGGAGGCAAATAGACCAAGAAAACATGGTGGAAGAGGGGATAGTGAGGAAAACAGTTGGTGTTCAGGATCAGGTGTGGGAAGAGACAGGGGAGATAGCCAGGTGGCCATGAGAATAAATATAAGTTTGCAGCTATTGGCTGGTGGGAACTGCAGGGAATACATCTTGAGGACATTCCAGACCTGGAATAAGGGAGGCTCCCAAGAATCAATGGAGTGACATTAATAGCCAGAAAAATATTATTAAATTATGTTTCACTTATTTGAAATAGTGATTGCCACTTGAATTACAGTTTTTGCTATTTCTTTGGTGGCATTTAAGAGGAATTCAATGTCTTTAATTAAATATGATGTTCAGGTTCTTAATATGATCTACCACTGTGTTATTCCATGCACTTGTTTATTTATGTCGAATGATCTAAGTATGAACATGCAATGGTTTGCATGCATAGGCCAGAGAAACAGTTGAGAAATTTGGTTTTCTCCTTCTACTTCCTGGATACCAGGGTTTAAATTCAGATTGTAAGCCTTGGCAGCAAGCACCTTTACCTACTGAGCCATCTTACCAGTCACAAATTTATTTTTTGAATGAATTCCAAAGAGGGAGATATAAATAAATTCAATCCCCTCTTGTAGTTGTATTTTACTGAAACTCATACCTCTTACATTAAAGTTAGTAAAACGTGGTTTGACTAACTAAATGCAGAAAACAAAATCCTACTTTAGATGATTACTAGCCTAGAATTATATTGATGAAGAAAAAAAAAACCACAATGTTCATCTAATGAAATCACCCCTAGAAATCTAGACTATTTTTATGGAAACTGTTAGAAATACAATTTTCATCATACTAACAAAGTTTTATTTCAGGACACCTCATTCGAGTTTTATCTCAGTTGCATTTTATGTTCAATTACCCTATTTTAACAGATTTTCAATTTATTAAAGAAAAGACAAACATACTCATGAATAGCTGAGAAGAATACAAAGAACATAGTGAGGAAGAGGTTGGTTTGAGGAACAGAATTTTGAAGGAAATTTATTTCTAATTAAATGGAACTTTTTTATCATTTATTTTGAAGAAAACAGAAGTTTTTCCTAAGCCTTATTGCAAAGAATATAGGAAAAAGTGTTTCCACTTTTAAAAGATTTATTACTTTTAGATTTTGTAAACTTTACCTCATACACATGAATGTTTTTCTCACATGACTACATGTGTACCATATATGTGCTTTGCCCTATAGAGGTTAGAAGAATACATTGACTTCCTTGGAACTGGAATTATAGGTCTAGGCTTGCAAGTTGTCATGTATTCATGTTCTGAAATTTAAGCCAGTTTGTCTTTAAGAGAAAAGGTGTATTTAACTGTTCATCTGTCTTTCCAGCAGCCCCTTAAATATTTATTTATAGTATTTGTGTTATTGAATCTCTCTCTCTCTTCCTCTCTCTGTCTCCCTCTCCCCCTCCCTCCCTCTGCCTTCTGTCTCTCTTTGTCTTTCTCTCTGTCTCTCTCTCTGTCTCTCTGTCTCTCTGTCTCTCTCTCTCTCTCTCTCTCTCTCTCTCTCTCTCTCTCTCTCTCTCTCTCT
>NW_021620790.1:4543512-4567563 GCF_004785775.1 Grammomys surdaster | reverse complement strand
TCTCTCTCTCTCTCTCTCTCTCTCTCTCTCTCTCTCTCTCTCTCTCTGTGTGTGTGTGTGTGTGTGTGTGTGTGTGTATAGTGTTTGTATCTCTATATCTGCAACTTTATATGTGCTCTTGAGTTCAGGTGTCCGTGGAAGCTACAATGTCACTGTCAATATTCTGAAGCCAGAATTGTAGGCAGTGGTGAATATCTCCATGTGAGTACTAAGAATTGGATGTCCATCCTCTGCATCTTAACTGTGGAGTCATTGTTCCAGCCTGTGCTAGAACCTTTAACTTCATGTTTATTTTCACTCCTTCTCCTTATTCTGGGAAGGAGAGCATTTATTGGCTGGCTAGAGAATTCCAAGAATCTTTTTTTTTTCCTTCCCAATCCTGGGCATACATATTTATGCTACTAAACCATTCTTTCCAGATTGTGGTGGTCACACTCAGACCCTCATTCTTGGGCATCAAGCACTTTAACCAAAGACTCATCTCTCCAAAATTATCAAACTTCTTACATAGACAATGCTTTTTATAATGTTATGGTATTTTGAAAGATTTATTTTTTTAATTTACTTTATTTTATTTGTGTGTGTATGTGTGTGTCCCTATGAAGGCTAAAAGAGGGCAATGGATCTCCTAGAGCTGCAGTTATAGTAAGAGTTATAGTGAGAGATCTGCCATGGATCCTAGGAACCAAACTGCAGTCCTATGAAATAGCAGGAAGTGCTCTTAAGCATTGGGATATCTATCTAAACCCCTCCATATGTTGTTTCAATCATTCCTGACCACAGCTCCAGGGCAGAAATAAGGTTGGTTTCATAGAAGCTGTGTAACTTACACAAAGAGACATAGAATGAATTACCATTCATCTCTACCTGATCCCTAAGCTAATCTTTTCTTCATTCTTCCTGCTGACAAAAGAATGGTATTTCAATTCTTCCCCATCTCTGTGTTCTATCTTTACTCGACCATGCCAGTCTGTTGCTTGTAAGCAGTGTTGCAAAGCATTACTAGAGAGGTTAAAAAATCAACTGGATGAATTGAGAGCAGAGAGCTGTAGTGAAGGAAAATGGTGAAGTAGAAAAACAACAAGACAAATTACTGGCCCATATGTTAGCCAGGACCAGAAAGGCATGACTGTAGCATGTTTTTATTATATGTAAGACCCATAATTGTTCTCCTAAGGACCCAAGTGAGAACACTAAAGCCAGGGAATGTGATTCCAGTTTGCTTGATCCCAATTCCACAGAGCTGCTCTCTCAAAGAGACAAGAAAAGTCATTGTGAATCACTTACACAATGAAACACAAATCTTTGCCCTTGGAAATCCAGTGTCAGTTGTTCCATCATACTTCTTTCTGGTATCTACATTCTGTGATTTTCCTATCATATCTTGTCATTATGTTTTTCTTTGATGTGGTATAGATGGTGGATTGGTGCTTTTTTATTTAATGTCACAAAACTTGACGATAAGTAGAAATATTTTAGAAGGAAGAATTGCTAGGTACAAGTTTTAAACCAATTGTGCTCAGGTATTCACATAATGGCTGGTAACTGGTGATTACTATTGCCTACCAATTCTGCAGAATCTTGAATCATCTAGTCATCTAGGTGACAAATGTAAGTATATATCTGTGGGAGTGTTTCTAGACTAGGTTGAGGTAGAAAGACTCACATTAAATATGGGCAGCAAATTTTCATGGACTGCAGACCAGGAATGAATAAGGAGAATAGGGAGGAGAAACTGAGCTGAGCATGAGCCTCTCTCTCTCGTTCTCTCTGTCTGTCTCTGTCTCTGTCTCTCTCTGTCTCTCTCTGTCTCTCTTTCTGTCTCTCTCTCTGTCTCTCTATCTATGTCTCTGTCTCTCTCTTCTTCTCCCTCTCTCTCTCTCTCTCTCTCTCTCTCTCTCTCTCTATCTCTATCTCTATCTCTATCTCTATCTCTATCTCTATCTCTATCTCCGCTCCCTGACTCCAGACTTAATGTGACCACTGGCCATAAACTCCTTCTGCAATATCTATCCCACCATGATGGACTATATCCTTGAATTGGGAGGTGAATTAAGTCTTTCTTTCCTAAAGATGCTTTGGTCTGGTATTTTGGCAAAGCAAGAGGTAATGAATACTTAGTTCAATTCACGCTTATTTTGTAAGTTATAGAATTTATGAAAAACATTTTATACCCTTTCATATTGTCTAAAACACCTGTCCTCCTCCTTTAATAATCACACTTAGAGCTTAGCACATAAATATTGGCTATCTGATATTTAGTTCTTTCCAGTTAGTTGAGGACATATATCATCTCAGTGATTGGTGTCAAGACACTTGGTAAGACTAAAAGAGCCTTCAGATCCAGGTTCTTCATATGTACAGTCAGGAGGGTCTCATAATATCGATAGACATTATGGTATGTGAGTAGAAAGAATATATAGGGAGATTGGAGATATAATTCAATTGTTAGAGTGCTTGTCTAACATCCATAAGATCCTGAGTTTCATCCACAGTACTGAATCAACTGAGCATGTAGTACCTGTAATCTCAACAGTACTTTGTTGCAGGCAGGAAGACCTGAAGTTCCAGGTAATTCTCAGCTACACAGTATGTTTAAAACTAGCCTGGTATGCATGAGACTATCTCCCCACATAACAAAACAAAAAAGAAATACTATATAGGACTGTCAGGTAACATAAATGAAATATATATGTGAATATGTATTAATGGGCCTGAATGTAGACTCTCAATAAGTAGAAAATTGGAATGAAATGCCTTTTAGAAGTCTTGATAATTATTTTATAGATACATGTTAGTTGACTTAATAAGATGCCTGAAATTCAAATAGCTATAAAACATGTGATCACTCGTTTCTTCAAAGTTGAAGAAACTTACCATTGTCTTCATATTGTCTTCCCATGGCTTTAGCCTCTGATTCGTGCATCTGGCCCAAAAAGGACACTTAGCTCTGCTAGTGCTCTATGACAAGATTCTCACTGTTCCACATCTGCTGGAATTACTCAACATATCATCTCAGTTCCCAAACACTGAACTGTTGTAAGAATGAGTAATCTGTGTGCTCTCTTGATGTCGTGTTTAATACTTTACAACAGCCCCACAATTCTTCTGCACTTTGATATTCCATTGCCTGTGCGCTGCTTACTTTTGTAATTCTACAGAAGGAATATTGCTGTAAGCAATTGAAAGGAATCTTGTGAATGTTAGGAGGGGAAAGACTCTACCCCCATGGATTGAAGAGTAAAATCTCATTCCAAGTTCGAAATTCTTAAACAAATGTCTGGGTTCTATCCTTGATAAGTAGGACAAGGTAACTATATAGTATAATTTCTCCACAAAACCAATTTCTACCTAAAGGGCACAGCACATGTAACTAGAAAATGCAAACTGCCACATGAACAGTAAACAGTGTGCTATGTATGTCTCAAGTTTACTCTTCTTTATTTTTATTCGTGTGTATGTGTGTGTGTGTGTGTGTGTGTGTGTGTGTGTGTGTGTGTATGTGTGCCTGCAGAGGGTCAATCTCCTGTCAATTACTCTTCATTTTGATGTTGTCAATGTTTTAGATTTTTTTCTTGTTTAAAGCAAGGTCTTCCATTGACATAGAACTCACCAAATAAACTAGGGAGGATGGTCAAGGTGACTTAGGTGTGTCTCTGCCTCACCAGTACTGGAATTACAAGCATCTGTGGTTGTTTTTCTGTGTTATGGGGATTTTACTCCAGTCCATATGCTTGTAGTACAAGAAAGTTAGCAACAAAGTTATCTTCCCACCCACAGGTTTTATTCATCTTATGTGTTAGCCATCAATTTTATGAATTAAACTTCCAAATCTGTTGGTTCTTTCTACTTCTTTTTTTTTATATTTACCATGACAACAAAGAGACTTGGAGCTGACACTGAAGAAGAACAGTAATAAAAAACTACTTTGCTTGCTATTGGCAGCAAGGCTATACAGTGGAATTTCTCATGTTCTCCTCCTGATGACTAAAATATAGCATGCTGTGATGTCTTCTGAGTACTTTGAGCTTGCACACTGAATTGAAATATACTCCTACTTGCCTACTAGTTTATAAATACTAATAACACTGTGTTTTCTCTCCCTTATTATAATAAATGTTAATAGGGTAACAGGGATGTAGTGTCAAACAAAGAAAACCATTTGGGGCCCAGAAAAATGGCTTATAAGGTTAAAGGTATGTGCCATTGAACCTGATGTCCTAAACCACATAGGAAAAGTGAATCTCAACTCCTGAAAGCTGTCCTTTGGCATTTAGACCTGTGCCATGACACAGTACAACCACATACAAATAAATCAATGAATGTCATTAACTTTAAAATAAAAATACTTTGTTTTATTGCTCTAATATACATCTTTTCTGTTTGTTGTTTTTCTAGAGGAGAGCTCATTTGATTTTCTGGAGTTAGGAACTCAGTACTTCCCTCTCTCCCATGGCCTGCAATGCACTACCATTCTTCCATGAGAAGGAAAAAGAACCAACCTCCCTTTTGTTATGAGGTGAAAAGTTGGGTGCAGTTAATGTAGACCTACTGGCAGTGAGGCAACCCCAAGGAGAAGCATACCTAGAGAGAAAATTAATACCTTCCTGCAGAGAAGTTAAATAGTATCCATACTAAATCAGCTGCTTGGTATTCAGGTCCCTGGTTTACCCTTCCAGGGCCAGTCCTTGTATCAAAGGAAAGGGCAGGGACTCCTCCCATTAAGAAGAACAAAACAAATGTTTTCTCCTGACACTTAGGGTTTGGTTGGTTTTGTAATTTTGTTCTTGTTTTTTTTTTTGTTGTTGTTGTTTTGCTTTTTCTTTGTTTTTAATTTGGTTGGGTTGGTTTGTTTTTATTTGTTTGTTTTGTGCCTTGTAGACTTTTATGACAAGCTCATTTTTGTAAATTCATGTTTTAAAAAATTAAGTTAATTTATATTTTGAGTCCTGAAAATCGATTTTAAGTATGTAGATTAAGAGATATAAAAAAGTTATACTATACATTCCTATGCATAGGAATAGTGTATTATCAAATGACCTCTGACAAAAAAAAGTCAATGTAGTGCTATTATATGCTTAAAGGTAGATGAAAGATATGAAAATAAATGCTATTCTACTCTCATGAAGACAAAGAAAACAAAACAGATCACTTAGTGCTTCAGTGACTCCATTTGATGTGTGAGAAGATGCTCCCATGTATGCTATAGTGACCTTGTACAAAATGAGTGAGTGTGAACACCTGCAAACCTGCAAACATGCATAATTCAAATGCATAATTCAGCTAGCACTCATTTTCAAAACTAATAATAATGATTAATAATAATAACAATAATTGTAGTAGTAGTAGTAGCAGTAATCAATGTGTACTTGCCCATGAGTAGCTATAACCCTAGCACCCAATTACATAATTAGGTAGATCTTAAAAGTTTGTTGACCACCGATACTAGCCCCAAATACAAGCTGATGGGTCAGTAAGAGAATTTGTTTCAAGGCAATAGTAAAGATAAAGAGAAAAAGTGAGATATGAAGTTTTTATCTCAGTTTCCATATATGCACATCTATATATTCATGTTGATATAACACACACACACACACACACACACACTCACACACACACACACACACACACCTCACATAAAGCAGATACTCAATGCTTGGCAAGACTGTACAAGCATGAAGATGTGAGTTCAGCCCCTAGAATTCAGGTAAAAGCAAGCTCTAGCAACTCATGCTTGTAATCCCAGTTGGGGGCACAAGGGCAGGGATCAAACATAGCATCAGAAATATCCTTAGGGTTTGTTTGTCAGTCAGCCTGGCCAAATCAGAAAGCTATAAGATCAGTGATAGGGTGCCCTAAAAGGTGGGGAACAGTGTTCAAAAAAGATACCCTACATTCACTTCTGGCCTCAACAGTCATATCCACATATAAGCATAGGTCTGACCTTACCCAGGTTCAGGTATAAGGCTAGTCTGCCCTTATGGAGCTCTAGGGTGATGTGGTCTCCACGTTGTCCTTCCCCATGGAACAGAACCCCATCACGTTGCATGCTCTTGAACTTAAGAGAGATCACATCTTTGATGGTGCTCATTGTCTTCTGATTGAACCTATATAGTAGTGAACTCTGGCCATCAAAGTCAGCAACATCCAATCCTGAGAGCAGAGAGAAGAGAGAAAGAAACATCAATGTATTTCCTCATAACAGCTTTTCTTGCTTCTCATCGTTGATACTGGTCAGTTCACAGGAATGTTCCTGAAATCTAGAAGATCTCTTTTACAAGGAGACATATAGACTAGAACAAACTTACATAAAGTTCAAAGCATTATTCATTTGTAGGCATTACAGACACACTAGACTGACATAGAAACTCTCATTAGTGATTGTTTAAGAAAATAAGAGAACAACAATAAAAAGCAAGTCCTGGAAAGATAGCTGTTCCATAACTCCCTCCAAGGAGGACTATTGAGTATGAGAGCTTCAAGTCCATGGTTGGGCCTTCATATGGGAGGGATAGTGTTAGACAAAAATAGTACAATACAGGTGATCTAGAAATGAAGGGCCCTTCAATGTAATAGAAGCTTGCATTAATGCCTGGGAAGACACATCAAAATGGAAAGAATAAGAGGAAGACAGACAAAATGAAAGAAACATATAGCTGCTATGCAAGGAATACTAAGACAGCCTGGAGAAGCCTCCTCAGAGGGCAGCATTTAGAGTTCCTATGAAGAAATCTCTCTGACAAGTCTTGGACTCATCCTTGAAACAAATGAAATACTCAAATATTTTATAACCTTTCAAGGGTTGAAGACAGACTGCTTCTTAAGCATTTTTCAGCACCAAGAGTTGCAGTGAGCTGTGGCCTGGTTTGGGCTATGTGATCTGATATAAAATCCATGTCCTAACTGTGATGTGACAGTCTATACTCATATTCTGCCTCCTTCTTGTTTTGTTCTTATTGTTAAGACAGTGACTCAGATAGCCCAGGTTGTTCTTGAATACACAACATTTTCTAGGATGAGTTTGCACTTATTTTCCTGTCTCTATATCCTGAATGTTAGGATTACAGGAGTGACTTTGAATTCACCTTCCTGTCTCTCTGTCCTGAGTGCTAAGATTACAATAGTGTACTATGTTCCTGGTTTTATTCAGTTCTGGGAATATCTCAAGGTCTTGTGCATTGTTCATACTCTCTCAACCAGCTGACTTTCCTTCCAAAGTCTCATTTTTTTTTTTTTACTGAACATGGTTCTCAGCAATTAGGCATACAGGATGGTCATTGAGCTCCAGGGACCTCCTGCTTCCATCCTAAGGCTAGGATGATAGAAATGTGTCACTGATCCAAGCTTACAACACGTGTGCAGAATTCATGTTGTGATGCTTTTATTGTGATATCATGCATATCACGACTTAGAAATCTCCATATACCCTTGGTAGAATTATTTTAAATAACTTACATATTCTTTTATTATTTTTATTACAAAAATACACTGCAAAATGATATTACTTTTACAATATAAAAATGTGAGACTACCTAATTATAACATGGAAGGAATTCATCATACACCATCTTTTCAGGGTAAAACAGGGGTGAAGGGCTGAGTGGACATAGTACAATTTTCCTTATTTGCAATCCAAGAGCAACAAAAATTCAAATTTTCAGTATTTACTATGTAATTAAAATTCTTTAATTGAGTATTCATAATGAAAACTTTTTTGTTTTTTTCTTGTTCAAGGATATTGAATCATCCTTAATAAATAAAATTTTGAAATGAACAATCATGATTCTCTTTAATTACCTGGAAAGTAAAATTCCATAATTTATTCTTTACATAATATAGTTTTTAAGAGATCTCCAATGACTCTAGATTGTACAATGCAACTGACAAGACATATGGATGATTTCACAATATCCTGTGCTTTGCAAAACCTTCCCAGTAGATGCTAGTGTTACATCTTTGCATACTGTGTTCAGTGGACTTCAAGCTGAACCTAAGAAGTTCTTGGCACTGTTAGTCTATCTGGGGTAGTGACCACCATGGCTGGAAAAAAACATAGAGCTATACTTCACTAGATGTATGATCTTTGTAATTTTATTTCTATAAGATTTAAATTCATAAATAAGAGCTATACATTCGAAACACATTTAAAATATTCTTTAAAAAAACCTTCAGGGCTGGGAGTATGACTCAATAGGTTAAATGCTTCCTGTGCATCAATGAGAACCAGACTGAGCTCAGATCTCTAGTCATCCTTTAAAACAACCAGAAGTATCTGTAATCCTAGAACTGTGGAATCAGAGACAGTAATATCCTAGGGTCTTACTAACTAATAAGAATAGCTGAAAAGGCAACCTTCAGATTCAATGTGAGAACTATTTCTAATAATAAAGTATTTGTGGGGCTGGAGAGAAGGATAAGTGGTTATGAGTGAGTAGCACTATTTCAGTTCCCAGCATTCACACGAATGGTTCACAACAAAGTATTGCTCCTGAATCTGGTTGCCCAGTGCCTGCTGGACCTTACAGCACAATCACATGTGCACATATTCCAACCCCAAATATATATTCATAGATAAAAGTAAAATTAAACAAATATTATATAAATAAAGGGCTCAGAAACCAAGAAAAACATCTGATATCTACCTCAAACATGAATAAAGTACTGAAAGCATCCAGACATGTTGGAAGGTAAAACATGGGAGAGTCAGTTATAATCATATTATATTGCATACATGTATGAAATAATCAGAGACTAAATGAACAAAGAACATAAGAAATAGGTAGTCTAATAATGAAGTGTGTCTGCACAAGTCACTTAATAAAACAATAAAATATATACATACCACCTTACCAGACATCCAGACACACTATTTGTTTTAAATCAGTTTAAAGTACATTATCAGTTGTGACAGGTTAACTAAAAAAGGATTGAGATCATGAACTTTTATTCTATTGGATAGCCATAAACCTTAACCCAAATGGTACTGATTTACCCTGGTCTTAAGTTTTACTGTTCATTGAGTTCCAGGCTGAGCCCAAGCTTCTTTCTGAATGTTAGATTCAGCAGGTTTGGATGGTGCTGTTGAAATATTCTATCTGTTCAGCTATGCATTCTGTGGATTCTTGATCTCTTCTGATTATTGTCACTCTGCCACAGTAGCAGCAGTTGAAGCTTTACTGCCCTACGGTGCATAGAACAACAATATAACACTCATAAATGAATGGAAAAAGCAATGCAAGTTGGGTATATCCATAGAGAGACTTCTCAGGTTCAGATTGAAAAGGAAGAACCAAATGCACAAAGGAAACATCAGTATGCTGGTTCTGGATGATACACTTGAGAAGACATGGATCTTTCTCACAGGGTTGGGTGGTGGGTCAAAGGAAAAAGAATACATGAATCTCAGTGATCAAATCAGATTATGGGCAGCAAGACCTCTGCTTTCCAGCATACTTACTTCCCACAGGCTGAGGAACACAGTGCAAGGGGTGACACCTTAGCAGTACCTGAAAATCAAGCTTTATTCAAAGGAGCATCAATCCCACCTCCATGGCAAAATACAGTGTTTAAACTGTATTTACATTTCCACAGCGTGAAGAGCATCACTCCATTAGAGTATCACTGCATAACACTGTTTTAAACTTCTCCCACATCACCCTGTTTATGATGCAGACCTGAATTCTGAGGATTTCTGATCTCAAGTGTTTGTGTCTCAGGACAAAGGATTGGTCACGGAGGACACATGGTTATAAGTAGGAACAGTTTATTGAGAAAGGAGAATTACTCCTGAAGATGAAAGCAGGCAAACATGAGGAGGAAAGGGTAAACCATGTTTTTAACAGTCCTGGGCCAGGAGACACATACCTCTTTATTGGATAACTATACAGCATTTGCCTCTCACTCCTTTGTGTGGCATGAGATTTTTCACATACACACACACTTGTACTGTATGAAGGCCAGGCAGGGAAGAGATTCCAGTCTTTCTCTGCTAGGTGGCTCCATTCATATGTTGATATTGATAATGCTGTTTCTAGTAACTAGTCTCTTATCACATTCCTATACTGGATACGTCAAAATTATACAGTTTTAGTAGAGTCTGACAGTGATCAGAACATGTTCTATCTGTGTTATGGGTAAACACAGATAGACAAAGTGTTTTTTGCAAGCCAAAGAAGACAACAAGGAGAAAGCTGAGATCTTTAGTAGGTCAAACATAGAAACCATAGGCTTCACTTTTTTGTAGAATTATACAGAGTGATACACCTGTTTAAAAACTAAATGTTTAACATAGAAGGAGACATATACACATGCACACAGGCGAGCATGCACATACACACAAACATACATACAATTTTGTTATCATTTTTTTCACTTTCCATTTCTTTCATGATCTTACATCAGAATATCATTGGCCACCAGAACCCTTTGAAGCCTTTAATTGTTCAATTTCTACATTCTAGAAGTTTCCTTCCTGTTAGAGTTTCATGGTCTCCCCTTCATTACTACCTTCTTGAAGTTTCTGGATAGCCTTACTGATGAGATGTAATGCCAAAAACATGCATTAGCTCCAATGAAAACAGATCTGTTTTGTGTCCAAAATAGCTAAAGAAATCTGAGATTCAATTAGTGAAACATGTAAAAATGTTTCATTCTGGTTCTACAGCTTGTTAGATGATGCATTCAGCAGAATTCTGGACTTTCACACATTATATTTCTATTAACTATTTATGTGGCCTGCAGAGACCCTAAAGACCCAATGAGAAGTACAGACATATAGATACTTACATGTAAATACACTTTCCATATCTACTCATCTCATTATGATTCCAAAGGAGCTTTCAAGTGGAAAAAATTGTGTGTGAGAGATAAAGATGGCGTGAAGACTGGTGTGAAGAAATTATTAGGGAGTTTGTGAGGGAAGACTTTGATAATTTTTTTCAAACTTCTGAGTATGTATGAGTATTCATCTGTATGTGGATCATCTCTATCAACCTGATTCCCAATTGCCATGGCTCACAGGACATGTAGTAGAGTGCATGGTAAGAAAGAACTGATGAATGGATGAACTGGACTCAGAACATAATACAGCCTTAAACACATAAGAAAGATAAGATATTATCTTTCATCCTGGAAGTCTCTCTAAATCTGAAGAAGTAAACAACTCTTAGCTTTCAAGAAATTGTTAAATGTATAAAATGTATAAAATTCATAAACCCCTCTCCAAAGTTATATAAGCAATAATGTATGTTAAAGATAATTTTCTGATCTATTCAGCTGCCTATGAGTTGTGCAGGGAGCTCTAGGCATGCAGTTTTGACCATTTGTCATCTATACTGGGGAGGGGTTTTTGGTGATGCAAAAGCAAAATGGTAAGTGATGCTTGTTCCTGTAAATAGTTCCTCACACATGCTTCATAAGCATTCCCAAAAAACTTAAGGGCTTTTCAAACTGGACTTTAGTAAATCTAATCTTGAATTGCTGTCAATGTCCTGTCTGAGGTGGATATGTATTTACATATTCCTAGGAAAAATCATATAACAAATAGCAAGCCTAGGTAATTCCTCTGGATAATAATAATATTTGCTGATCACCCTGCCATATTAACTGCCACAGCATTAGGTGCTAGGTGTCTGTTCAACTTAAAAAGCTACTTCTCTCTAGAACAGTGGTTCTCCACCTGTGGGTTGTGACCAGTTGGGGGCAGAATATGTTTCACAGGGTTCTCATATCATATATTCTGTATATAAGATTCTTACAGTGAGATTCTTGGTATTAGAGAAATTATAGTTATAAAGTAACAATAAAAGAAATTTTATGGCTGGGAATCACCATAACATGAAGAACTTTATTAAAGGGTCACAGTATTAGGAAGGTTGAGAACTACTCTTCACATTTCATGTTTACCATGACCTGAGGTGGCTACAATATCCCTTCTAATTACTGACTCTCAGAGCAATGAGTTGTTGCTTCATTGTATTCAACCAGGTATAATGGTCCAAGCTTTTTTTCCTAACACCACTATCAGTTATAAACAGAAGCATTTTGTTCACCCAAGAGAACTCAGCCAAATGCCCAAGAGATTTGCAAAGTTAATTAAGTTGCATATGAATTTTCACAACCATTCCGAAGACAGAAAAGCAGAAGTTCAAGATAAATTTGGAAGAAGTTCAAGTGAGGTTTTGAAGAAGGTGTATCCTCTAAATATTTCATCTCTTCTCCTAACACCAAGGATATATTTAGCATCCCCAGCATGTATTAGATAAGCAGACAGATTTCAAGTGGTAAAAACAGCTCATAATCTTTACTCTTTCTGTTAAACAAAAAGAAAAACAACATACATTAGATTTTCATTATTGCATATCATTATACTTCTGTTATGATTACCTCATTGATCATTGTTACAACTGCATTTTAATTTCCAGATAAAGTCTACTTACAGACATAAAAGACTTTCCACATTGTATAAATGTCTTGTCAGATTCTCTTTAAACCAAAAGATGGTCAGATTAGAAATGAGGTCTTATTTTTAACAGTCTTTGTTTTATTGTATACTTTGTAAACTCTGTGTGTGTATGTGAGTGTGTATGTGTGTGTGTGTGTGTGTACATACTGGTAAGCATAAGCTGTTGTGTAAGGTGCACTTCAGAAGACAATTTTAAGGAGTTACTTCTCTTTTTCTACCTTTACTTGAGGCAGGCTCCTTCTTTTTCAAATATATGAGTGCTAACTGAACTGGCTTATGAGCTTCCAGATATGATTTTGTGTGTTTCCAATTACACTGTAGAATTACTTGCATTACAAACCTAGGCCCCCACAGTTGGCTTTTCACCTGGGTTCAAACTCATGTCATCATACTTACATAGCAGACACTTTAACCCACTGAGATATCTCTCCAGTAACATGATTATTGCTTATTAAAAATAGTAAAATAATTGACAGAACTAAATAATGCCTTCCATATTCTCTCACAATTTCACAATGGCTCACTGAGATATTGCGTATACCATGGGTTATGCAAACTATCCTTACGTAATGCTAGAACATATTTACTTCGTTTATTGGGCTTGACAGTAATGCATGATCTAGACTGTTCTGCCTTTGAAATTGAAAATGTCAAGACACAGAAGATCTTGCACTGGACCAAAGACATTCACTAGGTAATGAGTAGTTTGACATTGAAGACAAGTTTTGCCTCCTTAAATAATGGGGTATTTCAAGGATCTTGAGAGATGAAAAGAACTTTGTTCAGTTTGAAGAAAACATACACTGTAGAATTTAAAGTGAGCAAAAGAGTAAGTGGATATTACATATTAAGTAAATGATAACCAAGTAACAATCCATAGACTCAGAGAGGATAGGTTAAGTAGAACTGCATACATCTCTGAGGGAAGGGGAAGCATGTTTTCTAGGTAGACTGGGAGGTACATGGGAATAGGAGAGGTCAGGTAGCAGGAGATGGAGTGAGCACATGCAGGGAGAGGCATCTGAAACTGGGTAATATTTGGGGGCTTGTCTGGAAACCTAATGCAGTAGAAACTTCTGGAAACTATGAGGGTGATATTAGTGAGAATGTCTAGTAATGGGGGATGCCAAGTCTGAATTGGCCATCTTTTGCACCCAAGCAAGGCTGCCAATGGCAGGACTGGAGAGCACTGTGTTGAGTTGTTGTCTAAGAGCATTGTCAGACCTTCTCCAAACAAGCTACATTGATGCTAGGACAGAGGGTCTCTCTCTTTAAATTGAAAGCAAGGTCCCCTTGCTGAGGACAATATCCATACAGATCATTGAGCATAGTGAAGTTGATTTGGTGCCTGTTTGAAGCTTCACTCATATGTTCTTTTCTCTTTAGTGTGAGAAAGTACTCTATAGGCTACTTAAAGAAAAAATGTTGCTATCAACTCAGCCAAAAACACTTTTGACCTACAATCTGTCCTGCTTGCAAGATGTGCTGGGGCAAATATGATATAGAACTTGAGGGAATAACCAATCAATATCGTGAATTAACTTATTAACTTGAGACCCACTCCATGAGAGGTTGTCCATGCCTTATACTGGTTGAATAAGCCAGGAAATAGAAATAAGGTTGCCCAGAAACCTAGAGTAAAATCAATCATGACTGGTCCAGCAAGTAAAACACTTGCTATGCAAGTCTAACAGTGGAGTTCAGTTGATGAAACCCACAGAAAAGTAAAAATAACAGTCTAAACAAGGTTGTTCTCTGACCTTCACATGTGCACCATGTTAGGATCCAGTAACAACCACATCAACCCCTCACACACCAATATCAAGCAGGTATTATTGATTAATTGAATGAACACTCCAAGACTGATTAATAAGGGATGATGCCCAGAGTGTGCAGCCCAAACTGTGGCCCCTGGCAGATCTCAAAACCAGTTTTATATGGGAAAATAACAAACAGCTTCATTTACAACATTTACAACATTTACAATGCGTAGGCTATCTAAACAAAGCAGCTGTCTGACCTTGGGGCAAGTTGGCTAGAGGATCTCTAAAGACCAGTGAGGCTCCTTGACAAAGTGCATCAAGTTATTTTTTATCAGGGTAAGGAATAATAAACCAACTTAAGGTTATGAGATACAAATTGAAGGGTGAGGTATTATGGAGATCCATTGTCAAGTTTTAATATTTAACATTCCATAGTATGCGCACGTCCCCAATTACATATCACAAATGCATGTTCGTTCACATGCACAAGCAAACATACACAGATTTTAAAAAGTTAAATATGACACTGGTGGGTAGGTTTCTTTTCTTTACAAGTTAATATGGACTTCCCTGGATCCTAGTACTCTTCATTTCCTCCTGCACACAAAATCCAAAGTCATTCGACTAGTGGCTTTTCCTGAGTGAACCTGAGCAAAACTACTATACTTAGAAAGCTTTTAGGACAGATTTGTGGTACCTTTGCATGGACTGGAATTTGGATGATACTCATGGTGACTTCCATGTTATCATGCCTTGGAATGAAGACTTGGATTGGAAGCAGGTAGACTGCTCGAAGTAGAGATAGAGTATGAAAGAAGCACGTTGTAGAGTAGGAGTTCACCAGAAAGCTAGGAAGTAAAAGGTTTGATGACAATGGGTCATGAGGATTGTGACCTTTCGTGTCTTCTTTACAAAGACCTGTTTTTCCTGAATTTATACTACATATGATCTGTAATATCATTTGCTTGTGGAGGTGTGGTGGTTTTATGGTCATCCGCAGTTCTACTTTCCTGATGCCTACTAGGTTCCTACTAGGGTTATTCTAGCTGATTAGAATTATCTCAGAGCTCTCAGAAATTATTAGTTTATACTTTTTTTGTTTTCTTAGATGTGTTTGCATATAGTATATGTGTATGTATATGTACACATGTTCTCTCTTTCTCCATATACATTAAAATCAAGAGAGAGAGGAAGAGAGGGAGAAAAGTCACATATGTTAGTGAAAATAAGTGCAGATGACAACCATAGGTTGATGTAGAACATTTTTCCCATCTTAGTTATTAAAGCAGAGTCTCTTACTTGATTCTACAGCTCATTGATAGCTAGTCTAACTTGTCATCTTGTTTAAGTGGTGCTTGTCCCAACTTTGTAAATGCTGGGGTAATACATGGGATTCTAATCTGCATGTTATTTATGTGAGTGCCTATGACCTGAAATGAGGTGTTCATAGCAGTGCAGCACGTGCTTTATCCACAGAGAAATCATTCCAACACCCTGAATTGATTCTTTTAATCTCTTCTGGCATATGTACCTGCACCATGGATATATAGCTAATGGATGGGTAGTGATACTCTTGATAAAGTGTTTTGGTTCTAAATTCTAAGCTGAAGAACACAGACACAACTCTCCACTCAGCAGAAGAAAACAAGATCTCTGTGCTGGGGCAGATCAGAGGAGAGGTTCTCCATCCTCTCCAAGGTGAAGTAGAATCTCAAGAGTATAACAAACCAGGAGAAGTATTTCCGAACGTCAGTTGCATTGCCAGTAGATTGATGCCAGGAAAAGAGAACATACAAGATCAGATCTTAGATCTCTAAAGACAAACCCGGTCTTATTCCATCTTCATAGAATAGCATTATTCTATACTAGGAAGCAGGTCAAAAGTACAGGATATAGGATCTTTTTGAAGAAAATCTGGGCATGTGTATGAAATAAAATCTGTTGGCTAGTTTTCAAAATAAAATTATCATAAGTCATCTTAGGTCCACATACAAATGGACAGAAACCATTGGGAGTCCCTAACCTAGGAATCCCCAACAAATTCTAGTAGCTTGACAACTCTGGCTATCCAAAGTCGAAGTGTGAAGTAGATAGTTACTAACATCAAAGGTTATCTAGCAGCCTACATCCTGATAATTTCTAAAATAAGCGGAATGAAAAACAGAGATGAACTCATGCACATTATTGTAAAGGAAAAGACGAACATAACATACAAATGGAAAAGAAGATCAAGATAAAATATTTTACACTCCTGATTACTCAGGCAATGAGAAAGAAAAGGAATGAGGAAAGGAAAGGAAGATCTTGTGTTCTGTTTAATAGTTTTATGTTTTGCGCTCAGTCAGTATGCCTGTCATTCTTAGGGACAATAAGTATTGCAAAGCAATAAGATAAACAGTTCTGGTTTCCTTATATTGAGGCTCCATTCATTTTATGAGGTGAGGGTCAACATTTCTCACAGCTTGGACCCACTGTTTGTATGTTAAGCAGTACCCTATGAGTTTGTGGGATTTCTTGTTTTTTTTTCTGTTATGTGCACCAGCTAGCATTCATGACTTCATAGTATTCATAACTAATACCAGTGACATGGAACACAGTTGTTAGATACTTACTAAATGAATAATATTTCTCTCTTTCTCAAAATTGATTTCTACTATCTCATTCCTGTAAACTCTATTCAATACAATCTGTGGTTTGTTTCAATGAAGACACATTGGTTTTTTTTTTTTTTCAGACTATGGTGGATAGGTTACTCATGCTTCTGAGAATCCCCATGTAAGGATATGTGGTACATCTCCCGAGCCTGGCCTTTTGGGTCAAGGAAGATCTTGCCCAGTTTCCTTCCTTTCTTCTTCCTTAAGCAGCTCCAGAATGCCAGTGAGTCCTGAGTTTCAACTAACCACAATTGCAGACCTAGGTGTAAAGCTTATTTCGTAAGAAAGACAGAGTCCTTTAGACAAATTCTGGCATGTTTGATGGGTTTTACAATTCTGTCAACAAACCAGATAAAAAAAGGCCTTTTCTGACTAAAACAGACCAAGCTTGAGTTTGCTAATGAACTGAAGCACTACAAGGTCCTGGGAGAAAGAGGTGATTTGGATCTCAGAATCAGAAAGCTGAATATCAGTGTTGACAGGAGAAAATAATGACCAACCACGAGACAGTTACCCACACTTGGACTCTTCAATTACTCAGAGTAATACAGTACAAATACATTTTGAAGCTTTTTTATGATACATTGTATGAAATTAAATATTATATTCAGATCATATTCTTGGACTGAAGACCTGAGAGCTTTGTCTTGTAATCCATATACCGCAAAGTTATACAGAGGCACTTTGAATTTTCATGAACTCTCCACCCATTCTGTGACTTTTCCAGGCTTTATGAGCAACTCCAGTTACCTGAGCTGAACACTCAGCCCATAGGAAGTTACCAGAGTAAACTGCCAAAACTTATGGACAGTACTCCTAACAAAATTCGATGACTTCCTGTGTTTGGTGAGTAATTGAAAACAATAGGAAAGGGATCAATCAAGGCATGTTAAAAGGGTAAGTTATAACAACAAAAAGCTAAAACCCTAAAATCCTAATGGAAGCACATGGGCTTTGAACTTTCTTTTTTCTTGTTTCAGAGCTGAGGACTGAACCCTGGGACTTGCACTTACTAGGCAAGCACTCTACCACTGAAGTAAATCCCCAACCATGAGCTTTGAGCCAGATATTCATCCATTCATCCAATCATTATCCACCCATTTACCATTCCACTTTTCTTTCCATTTCTCCTCCTTCCTTCACTCCTTCATTCATTCCCTCTTTCCTATTTTTTGTTTTCTGAAAAGGAGTCTCCAATAGACTGGATTGGCCTCAAACTTGCTGTGTAGCTGAGGATATCCTTGAACTTCTGCTCCTGTTGCTTCTACCTCCTGAGTGCATGGATTCCAGGCGTGTAGCATGAAGGCTACTTTATACCATCTGGGACTTGAACACTGTCAATCATCTTGCTAAGAAGGCCAAACTAGCTTCTTTTATGGGTATTTTCTGCATATTTTAACATACATCTGTGAATACACTTAAAATTTTATTAGATTGGTCACAAATTACAAAGATCATATCATGTTAGAGAACTTCTATGGTAGATTTTTTTTCTTTTCTTTATACCTGAAATCACTGTATATTTTGGGCTTATTTTTCTTGATGTGTGTGTGTGTGTGTGTGTGTGTATGTGTGTGTGTGTGTGTGTGTTTGTATGTGTGTGTGTGTCTGTGACTCTACATTTGTGCATATGTGCAAGAACACACATGAGTGTGTCCTGGTGAATGTGTGTATGGTTATGGTGTGTATATATAAGAGCATTTGGATGCTAGAGAACAAATAAAAATTTTTTTTGTAGGACCAATCTACTCTGAAAGTAGGCTTCATTCCCCAGGAACCTTCCTTTCCCTGTATCCCACAACCAGTGTCATTGCCAGCTTATTTTAACTATTGCTTTCCACCCACAGGAGTTCTAGGTACCAGTTTCTCATGTTTGCATTTCAAGCACATTGCCAACCAAACCATCTCTTCAGTTTCATGTTGTAAATATTCTGAATTCATTTTGGTTCCTTATCTCTGTGATGCATATATGACAAAGATGATGGGTTAATTCAACTGGATAATCACAGACAACATTGTGGATATAAATGAGTCATCATGATGGAATGGCATGTAATAAAGTGTTAATGTGCTTCCTACAAATATTTTATCCAACAGGACCTTGTGGGAGTAAAACAACAATATATAAATAGCTAGGCAGGGACAAGAAGAATGGTCTAGAACATGTCAGGCAAACTTTGAGGCAAGATTTTAAATAAAAAAAAGTGGGTAGTCATGATAAGTGGGCACTTCTTTAGGTATGGACAAAGGTTTCATTAAGGGAGGGACAACATTTCATAAGTATTTTTCACAAGTCACCAGAAGGAAAGGAACGATTGTGGTAAATGCTGAGAATAGGAACACAGCCAGTGTGAAAGTGGCATCATACAGCTTTTAGCTATGTCTCTGGTTTACTCCATTTTCAGTATTCTTCTCAGATGAAACATCCAGATGCTCCAGGAAGACCACTCATTTTGTATTTAAATAGGAGTCTCAAAACTAGAGCAGAAACTTGCTAGTTTTCCCGTTTGTGGTAGTAGGTGTAATTTTCTAGAAAAACGTTTCCCAGGGACCTGAAGTTACTGTGGGCTCGGTACACTGCTTGCTCTGAAAGTATGAGGATCTGAGTTCAGCTCTCCAGTTCCCTTTTTTTAAATTAATTTTTTATTGTATATTTTATTTACATTTCAGATGTTATTCCCTTTCCCATTTGCCCCCAACCAGAAAACGCCTATCTCATCTGCCCTCCTGCTGCTTCTATGAGGATGTGCCCCGACACACACTCCCACCTCCCCGCCCTCGAATTTTCCCTCACTGGGTCATCCAGCCTTCACTGGACCAAGGAATTGCTCTCCCACCTATACCCAACAAGGCTATCCTTCCCTACATATACCGCTGGAGCCGTGAATCCCTCCCTATGTGCTCCCAGGCTGGTGATTTAGACCCTGGGAACTCTGGTTGGTTGGTATTGTTCTCCCCATGGGGCTGCAAACCCCTTCAGCTCCTCCTGTCTTCTCTGTAACTTTTCTGTTGGGAACCACATGATCAGTTCAATGGTTAGCTGTGAGCATCCGCCTCTGTATATGTCAGGCTCTGGTAGACCTCTGAGGAGACAGCTATATCAGGCTCCTGTCAGCATCTACTTCCTGGCATTTACATCAGATATGGATGCCCTTGGTGACTGCACATGGGCAGGGCAAGGGATGATTCCATGAATAAGAATCTGTGCTTCACAAGCAAAAGGTTCTGAATCTCCAGAATCTACAGTAAAAATAAATAAATAAATAAATAAATAAATAAATAATAGTAATAAAAGGGAGTGTATCCATTTGCATGGGGAAGGGGGGATGGGATGGGAACGAGGGGATACCTGGAGAGGAGATAATATTTTAAATGTAAGTAACGAAAATATTCAATAAAAAAAAGTAGAAAAAAAGAAAGAGAGTTTGAGACAATGAGTGTAAATGCTATCTCTTTATTACAACTACTAATACACATCAGAAATTCACTTGTGACCAGAATAGGTATTTATGTGTTGTTTTTCTTTTGAGACATAGGTTCTGACCTGTGCTGAGATTGAATTGATTATGTAGTTGGGTTGACCTTGAACTTCGGATCATTGTGCCTCCATGTACTGTGTAGGTGCTGTGATTAAAGGCACACACAATTTGCCAGGTTTGTATAGTGCTGGTGACTGAAGCTGGGATTTGTGCATGCTAAGCAGGAATTCTTCTAATAGACCTATACTCACTGCTTCAGGGACTTAAATGAAGCCAAAGGAAAAAATTCTTATGCAAAAATAAGTGTAAGGGGCCAGGTGAAGAACACATGAGTAGAGATGTGTGTAGGAGCTATTGCTCCTGGCAACAATTCAGTTTTGTCCCTGTAGCCTCTTAAAAGTGAAAATTGTAGGTGAAAATTGCCTTTGGAAATGAAAGACTAACCTGCTGTTCAGAAGATTGTAATCGTTTTTTGCTCTTCCAAGAAAAAGTTTTATGCCTGATGATTGAATACTTCCTGATATAAATGCAGGGCCACCAGGGAAGGTGAGAGTAAACTTTGTTCAGACCCCACTTTGCCCACTTAGGGGTTTATTGTTACTTTAAAGACACTGTCCCATAAAAGTTCAGTTACTATTAAGTGAAATTGGCCTTATCCATGCACAGTAGAAGGGATCTAGGAAAATAAGTTTTTGGATGTATAAAGCTCTTAGCTTGATAGGTGATATAGCTAATTTTTAATTTAATGTGACTCTATATTATTTTAAAAAGTTGTTTTAAACAGATGAACATATGATAAGTAATAGATGATAGATTAATAATTATGTAAAATAGGATAAATAATAGAAATATAGATGATAGATAGTAAGACAGACAAGCAATTGTAAATAAAGTCATATACTAAATGAAGGTGTACCTGAAAATCACATGTTAATAATGGGTGTACAGGAAATAGAGCAGACGGTTTTAAGGGGCACGTGGAGTACACACATCTGGGAATGTCACAGGTAAACTAAGAATGACATTGATGAGGTTCGAAGGGTGCTATGAAATGTTGTCTTCTGATTTTGTTTCTCAGTATCTCATTCTGCAGTCCAGGCTGCCTTCAAATTCAAACTCATGATTTTTTTGCTTATTCATCTAATAGGTGATAATATTATAGATGAACATACTAGGCTCAAAATTTCTTTCCCTCTCTCTCAGTCTCTGTCTTTTTTTGTCTCTACCTCTCTCTCTCTCTCTACCTCTCTCTCTCTCTCTCTCTCTCTCTTTCTCTCTCTCTCTCTCTGTGCATATGTGTGTGCATATGTGTGTGCGTATGGGTGTGTGTATGGATGTGTATTGGTGTGTGCATGTGTGTGCCTATGTTTAATTTTTAAAGAGTAGAGGAAGAGTTTACTATTAGGTAAATTGTTCTACAACTATTCTTAGCTTTTTTTTTTTTTGAGACAGGTTCTCTCACTAAATCTACAACTCTCCAGTTTCGTTAGAATAGTTGGCCATCAAATGTCAAAGACCCTCCTGTATCTGTGTCTTTAGCATGGGGATTATAGGTACATGATACCAGGTCCAACTCTTTTTTATTTTTAACATCTATTCAAGATGATCACTTTAAGTCACTATACTCATCAAGTTGTACCTTTATTTACCTTTATTCATCTACATGGAGGCCACTGGCAAGTCTTGAAGAAAATATATTTCATAGAGGATTCTCCACATTTAAAGATGCCCCCAAAAACACAGAGAGCAGAATGCCTAGACATACACCAGGAGTACTGAGACTGAGTTTCACAGAGAAGACCATCCACGGATGGGTTTGAAACTACCAAGGTGAAAGTGCAATGCAATGTAAATTGCCTTTGTCATCAGGAAATCTCAGTTGTGTTCCTGGTTCATCCATCCCAGACTACTATGCACTGTCTCTTTTACTAAAAAATCATCTGGTTACAGGGCTGGAAAAACACCCCAAAGAGAAAGAGCACAGGTGGCTTTCCCAGAGGAACAGGGTTGAATCCTCAGAGACTACACAGTAACTCATAACTGATTCAATATTTTCTTCTGTTTCCTTAGGCATAGCCTTAACATGGTGTATAGACATACATGGAGATAGAACACTCAATCCCATAAAATTAACATTAAAAATTAAAAGTAAATATAAAAATTAATTGCTTATGTACCTAACCTAAACAACATCTCATGGGTCTTTGGTTGAGTTGTTGGTGACATATATGGTGTGGTTATGTGTTAGTGGGAACAGTCCTGGGGCAAAGGAGATACAGTTATAGTAGAACAATACACCTGTGATGTCTAATCTTGGTTGTCAATGTAACAACCCTGAGAGGAGTGCCTTCCATGAAATCTGGCTATGAGTATGATCATGGGCATTTAGCTGGTGGTGAATTAAATAAAAAGGGATCATAGTGCAATGAGCAGTCTTATTCTTTGGCAGTTGTGTCTGGGCTGCTTAAGAAAGACTTGTGAATATTAGAGAGTAAATGAGAAAGCATAATTTCTAGATATATTCTGCTTCCTGATATATGGTTCCTGCTTCTAGGTTTCTACCTTGGGACTTTGTTTTGGCTATCCTTGATGATGTAAACCTACAAACCAAATAAATACTTGGCTGTCCCAAGTTGGTTTGGTCAATGTTTTAGGATATCAACAGAGGAAGAAACTAGAACAGACTGAAGCCAGACGCCATGGTGAGAACTTGGGTCTTTAGACAAGGAGACATATGTATAAAATCATGGGTAAACAATGTCAGCTATGGATAAACAGCTAAGGAACTCATTCTGTTTTGAATAGTTCCCAGGGTGGCTAACAAACATTGCTGGCTGGCCTTACTTAAGCAATTGCATCCTGTTAGATAACTCACCGGATAAAGGAGTTCCTGCAATGGAGAAGGTAGACCTGGATTCCCTCTAAGTCAGGAGTATATTGGATTGGGCTTTAGCAGATGTGTAGGTGTATTTCTTCTTAAGAAAAAATACAATATGTTTTCAATCAAGAGGGTGATTTGTTGGCATAGATTATGAAAGTTCATTGGATAAAGATAAAATATTGCTCAAAGATACCTTTCAACCTGATAGGCAGCAAGCGTGAATTCCCCCCTCCAAGGAGTCATTTGCTAGACCTGGTCTAAAGATTTTGCGGCCAAGCTTTATGACTTGAGCGCGATGCTGAAGATCCACATGATTAAAGATAAGAACAGACTCCTCAAAAGTTGTCTTCTAATATCCACATGTACACATACATACATACATACATACATACATACATACATACACACGTACGTACATGCACACATACACACACACAAATGTAACTGAAATTATGAGACACAAAGAAACGGCTTTGTAAATAACATAAATAAGATTTTGCAGAGATTTTCTACAGTGAAAGTTTCTTAACAAGTAAGAAAACCTCGAAACCTCAATTACAAAAACCACAGAAGCCTCTTAATATTGGCAATTGCCCTCACTGAGGGATAAGGTACAGGGAAAATTAAGGGCCTATATTTGCTGGTAGCAAAGTGTTTTCTTGGATAGGCTGTTAATGCTTTCCTTGTAGATCATACTCTTTCCTTTCCTTTCCTTTCCTTTCCTTTCCTTTCCTTTCCTTTCCTTTCCTTTCCTTTCCTTTCCTTTCCTTTCCTTTCCTTTCCTTTCCCTTCCCTTCCCTTCCCTTCCCTT
>NW_021620790.1:4528072-4543412 GCF_004785775.1 Grammomys surdaster | reverse complement strand
CTCTCCTCTCCTCTCCTCTCCTCTCCTCTCCTCTCCTCTCCTCTCCTTTCCTCTCCTTTCCTTCTCTTTTCCTTTTTTTTTATTGTTTTTCTTGGATATTTTATTTATTTATATTTCAGATGTCATCCCCTTTCCTGATTTCCCCTCCCTAGAAACCCCCTATCCTATTCCCCCTTCTCCTTTTTGTTTTTATACCATTTTAATTACATGCAAGTATTAAGGTCAGTTCGAGGTTGAGGAATTAGCAATACAATAGATGCAAGTGCTTGTTCATAATTAAGGTTGTCATTTCCCCCAACCCACCGCCTCTTTTTGGTCTTCATTTGTCTGACAGATCCACCATAGCTATTAATTTACCTAAGGGCTATTAACACTAGGTAGTTGTGGGTTTTCATTCCCAGAAATCTTATTTCAGTGCATACAACATTAGGGAAGCAAATGTATTTTTATGAAGCAATTCAAATGCTTCTTGGACAAGTGTTGTATTGCCTTGGATTTGATGAACAGCATTGAGCACATGTAAAGTTCTTCCACAACCTAAAGCAGTAATTCACTGAGGGGCTGTGATAATTTTAATTGCCAACATGAAAGCAAAGAGTCATTCCTGAAGGAAACCTCAATAAGTGGCTGTCTAGATTAGGTTGGTTTGTGGGCATGTCTTTGAGAGAATGAACATGAATAGTGAGAAGATGCACTCACTCTGAGTGGCATCACTGTCTCAGTATGGTATCCTGGATTAAGAGGAACCATGAAGCATGTTGAACACAAGCATGTGGACATGCATTCATTGCTTTATGCTCTTAACCATGGATGTGATGTAACTAACCTCAACTTTCTGCCACCTTGTAGCAGCAATAGTGGATTGTAACCTGAGATTGTAAGCTGAAATAATTAACATTCTTCTCCTTCAAAATACTTTTCAATGTATTTTATCTCAGTAATAGGAAACAGAGCTAAGATAACTATGTTTTTAAAAAGTGTGATGACTAAGTGTGGTGACTCTTTAGGTGACACTGGATATTGTTATAAAAATCAGCAGGTGAATGTCATAGGTTAAAAAAGAAAATCAATTCATAATGGCACAGTTTGCATGTTCAGTATTATGCCTACAAGACAAAAGTATAATAGCAATCTTCTCTAACATCTATTTCCTTCCAGAACAGGGTTTCTAAACGTGTGAGTCATGATACTTTTGAGTGTCAAATGATATATTCACAGAACCCACTTATCAGATTTCTTGCATAGAAGATATATACATTATGGTTCATAATGGTTGCAGAATTAGAGTTATGATATAGCAACAAAAATAAATTTATGGTCACCATAATGTTAAGAATTGTTGAGGTTTTTTGTTTTGTTGTTGATGTTTTTATTTTTTTTTTATTTTTGTTTGTTTGTTTTGTTTTTTGCTGTGCATTGTAGTGTATTCCAGGCCCCAAGATCTGGAATCTGTGCAGCATCTAGAAATCTGCTTCCATTGAATTCTGGTTGGTAACTAAAGATGCCAAGAGGCTATATAGTTGGGGAGAAAAGAAATAGCTGGGAGTTTAGGTTTCCAGGATAGAGACCAAGAGGAAGGAGAGAAGAGAAAGAGTGCTCATGCCTTAGAGAATGGAGGAGGAGTAATGAAGGAGAGACAGGAACATGGAATAGAGAAGCATGAAGTGTCTACATGCTTCTGGGTCAAGAGAACATAATCCAGAGAATGACTTGCTTAGAGCAAAGAGCAGTCCAGATGACACATAGTAAGTAATAACTTGGGTTACTGATGGGAGATAGACTCTAGCAACATGGATTGGTAGGCAATTACCCAGTTATTGTGTTGCATAAAGCATATTTAAATATAGGGGTTCTATGTGTTTCATCTGGGATCTTAGATGGTCAAAGATGCGAGGGAACCCCATGCTGATATGTAAATATTTATAGCTCCAAGGTACTATATTAAAGGACTGCAGCATTAAAAGGATTGAGAACTAGCTTCAATTCTACCCATGATTGAGCCTCATTTTATTCAAGCTGGATCCCTATATCAAACTCATTATCAACAACATTCAAGATAACATAGGATTCCATGACTGCAGAAGGAGACAATTTCATGAATTACCTGGGAGAGAAAAATCACTTCTTCAAGAATGTAAAGCAGACATATTCCTTTTATGGTTCCTTGAGAAGAGAAAGAGCTTCACATTATCTCAAAACACTTCCTAGGAAAAGCTCCTTCTGATTGCAAGTGGTAAAATGGTTATATAAGCCCTAAGGGCTCTTAGCTTTGAACTTTTTGTTTAGGCTTTATTATATTATTGTCTCATCACATTAGAGAGCCCGATAGATTATAAAATATTTCTACTTCTCAACATATATTCATATATATATATATATAAAGTCGAGAATAAAATGGGGTAACTTCAGGCTGTGGAAATAGCTATGCTTCCAAAGTGCTTACCTCAAAAGCATGAAGACCTAAGTTCCATTACCATAGGCCAAATCAAGTTGGATGTGATAGTGCACACTAATAATCCCAAAAGTGGGAAAATGGAGGTGTCAAGACTTTTGTGTATCACTGATCAACCAGCATAGGCTCAGCTGGAAGTTCCCAACCAAGTAAGAAATCCTGTATCACATGATGGATCCACTGTATTGTTCAAGAACATTGGAGTTTTCTGTCTAGTTGTTTTCGTACGAACACATAAACGTGGGTGAACATGCTCATAATTACACACACACACACACACACACACACAAAACTCAATTCTCAATATTATTAACCTGGTATTCTGTGGACATCTATATGCTGTATGACTTGGTCCATATGGATACTTACTGTAGGAGCATCCATAGACTTCCACTCTCATGCCAATCTTTCCATCTGGATTCCACTCCAGGGGCACAAAGCGAACAAAGCGGGCTCTCATGGGGTGCAGCAGTTTGTGGTGAACCACACTGTCGGCATTCATGTTTCCTACAAATGTCTGAAAAGAAAAAGGAAACTCAGCTCATTCTACAGTACCAAGGCATATCAACAGAAGTTTGCATGTTTCTTCACTCAGTATTTCAGAGAATGTAAAAATAACAACAAAAGAATGCACAACAAAATAATACAAAGACCCTAGTTTCTCTGATATTAAACTCATGTGGTGACAATCTTGCCTTACAGTTTTTCATAAGCACCAAATAATATTCCTTAGGATATTTTTCTTTCTACTACTATGCCTAGCTAAATTTTATGAATAAATAAAACTTCAGCATATGACACCTCAATATTTATAAGTTAATAATACTAAGAAGTTTAAGAGCTGGGCAGTGGTGACACACACCTTTAATCTCAGCACTTGGGAGGCAGGAGCAGGCAGATTTCTGAGTTTGAGACCAGCCTAGTCTACAGAGTGAGTTCCAGGACAGCCAGGGCTACACAGAGAAACCCTGTCTCAAAAAACAAAACAACAAAACAAAACAAAACAGTTTTGTTTTCAGTTTCCCACTTGTCTAAACTGGCTGTGACTGTCAGGAAACTGACAATTCCCTTCTGGAAAAGTGTTTTACTGAAATAATTGTCAATGTTATTTAAGGCCAGTTATTACACTAAGCACATCATAACCACTAACAACATAACTACCAATCCAAAAATAAAAAAAAATATTGTAGCATAAGAAGGGAAACACATAAGAAAATATATCTATAAATCATCCAGTCCTCTAGTAGTTAGAAATTAGCACAGAGTAAAGTTCCAAGACTGCCCCATGCTTGTTTTTTAGGTTACTACTCTCTAACTATGCAAACATTAGGTTTTACAGGAAGCAATCATTAACAGTCTAGTTAATTTGTATATTTGTAGTTCATTTTTCTGTTCACATATGATTGATATTTATTTGAAAAAAAATCAAGAATGTACTGAGGAGATGATTCAGTGGTTAGGAGGATTTACTGCCTTGCTCATTACCTAGGTCTTGTGTGGTTAGGGATCTTGGAGGAGAACATAAAACTACCACTTTACTAAATCAGCATAATCCCTAACTCCATTCTCAATATTTACCCTCATACACACAGATATGTGAAGTCCTCAGCCCTCACTAAGGAAAAAAAATGCCTTGAAACAGAGAATTCATCATAGAAAACCACAACTGGTGAAAATGTAGAGAATAAGTAACTGTAGGTTGCCCAGTGCCAGATGATAAATACATCCACAACAGGACCCCAACACCTAAGCATCAATGGCCAATATGAAAGAAATGGAGACAAAATTATAAGAGTCAGAGGCACAGAACATTTCCCATGAGTTTGAAACTCCTAAGAATGCCAGAGGGGTTGCAACCACAAAGCCTCATACACATGGATACCTATAAAAGACTCAAACAAGGACAACACCAATAGCCATGTTAACATGGAAGAGGAAATTTCACAAGGCTTCAATCCTCGAAAAGGAACTACAGGCAACTAAAAAATTCTGAGAGCAGGAGAAGTAATCTTCTTCTGGGAAGTGCCCCTCAATTGCCTATCCACTATCAAATGGTCAGCCCTGAAAACCAATACATATAGATAGCGTTGCACAGACTGAATAGGATATATGCAAAGTCCCACACAGACAAACATATATGCATATGTTATATACACTGTACATAAGGATATATATAAATAATTTATAGAAAAAGAGGTTGTAAGTTGAGATAGAGAAAAGGGGAAGTACATGGTTTGGAATAAAGAGAGGATTATATATAATATATTTATATTTGATATAATTATACTTGATATAATTTTATTTAAAGTTCAAGACTAAAAAAATATAATGTTACTTTAAAATGAATAATTTTGGCACAAGCATGAAGAAAAATATTCAGATTCCAACACTCACACGATAAGTTTGGCATGGTCCCATGCATAATCATAATCCCATTACAAAAGGGGGGAGATACAGTAAAGCTGCCTGTACTTGCTGGCCATTAGCCTAGCCAAAATCCATAAGCTTACAGTTCAGCAAGGGGGCATGCCTGATATGACTAAGGCAGAGAATGACAGAACAGAAAAGAATACATACTAGGAAGGGAAAATGGGGAAAGGGAATGACATCTGAATTGTAAATAAAGAAAATATCCATAAAAAAAGAAAAAAAAGAAAAAATATATGAACATATAATGTTTATACAAGCACACTCACCGATACACAAATGTGCACATATATCACACAAAAATATATTCTTCAGAAGCAGACACACATCCATACACACAAAACACAGTACAAGTCCAGCTTGATCCACTGCATTAAGTCTCATAGTCTTCATCAATATGTCTGATTATTTTAGAATTATCATTTTTTTTGTAGATGGGATCCAAGCCTAAACTCTAAAAAACCCATAGGGATCAAATATCCATAATAAAATTAAACATTTAAGCCTTTTTAAAATACATAATTCAGTTTCAGTAACTGTATGCACAGAGACAGAGATTGCACAAAAACATGCATACAGAGAGACAGAGACACAGAGAGAGATACACAGAGACAGACAAAGATAAATAGAGAGACAAGGGCAGGGAAAGACAGACGGAAAATTTCTAAAGGACATACAAGTGAAAATACCATTGTGTGAAAATATATTTTGTATTCTAAAATAGAGACTTATTTATTCTTTGAAACCCCAAGGAAGGCATTTGAAAATCAGCCACGTTTTCTAAATGCCTAGCTGTCAGACTAGATAGTAATAGTCTCATAATGAAAGTTGTTTATGATTTAAGATGAGGTCTATGTATAAAAAGATGGGTCTTGAATGGTAATACAAATTAAAATAGAAGATGATTAGGTACAGAATCATAAACTCATTAAAATATGATAGATGGTAATGTACCTCATCTAAGTTACAAAATACAGACTGGACTTATAAATGTAATTCATACTTAATAATTTTATAACTGTTTAAAAATAGTTCGTACTATGTATTGTTAGCTAATATGAGAAAGAGAGCCCTTTTAATTGGACAAAAGAGGGAAATATAGTGGGCTGGCATGATGTTGCTTGAATTCTAATACTAATATTGGTTACTCAAGATCTGGTTGCCCCTAGAGATGAAAGAGTTTGCACTTAGACAAAAATGATGCAGTGTGACCTTGCCCTCAAGTTATTTCTAATGGATGAATAAAAATGCCATCAGATGGTCAGAAAAGATATAGGCAGGTTTAAGGTTTCTGGGTCCCGGGGGTGGTGGTGGTGGTGGTGGAGCTCTGTCAAAGGAGAACCTCATAGAGAAGAAGAAGGTAGAGGAGGAAGGAAAAAGCTGCATTGAGTTAGGTGGTTAGGTGAACCATAAAAATGTGGCCTTGAGAGCTGGCCTATTGGAATTAAGGGCAGCCCAGATGAAATATAGTAAGCAATAATTTGGTATTATCGATAGGAAAGTAGATACCATAGAATGTCGAAGTCGATATCTGCCCAGCTCTAGGTCTGATTGACACTTATTCTAGAGATAAAGGTTGTGTGTGATCAAGGTAGGGTGGAAACCCTGGGTTTGGATTAAATATTTTTACAACAAAAAGAAAGACAAGACAGAAAGACAGAGACAAGGACAGGTACAACAGACATGGGAAATTCCTAAAGGACTAAAGGATGTACAAATGAACATACCATTGTGAAAATATATTCTGTATTCTAAAGTAGACACTTATTGATTCCTTGAAGCCCAATGCAAGGCATATGAAAATCAGGATTTTCTAAATGCTATCTAAAGGTCTGTCTCTCCATACAGTCAAAGTAAAGAGAAGGAAATACTGGAAGCTCCAAGCTAATCATAAAGGCATTTTCTCTTTTATGATAAGATACATTTAATAAGGCATGGGGTAATTAACAAGCAAAGCACAGAGTTAAAGCTAAAATGAATAAACCAAATTCCCTACTGCTCTTTTGGGTATGTGATAAAACGGATTTCTACCATGTTGTTAGATAATGGAAATGAAGAAGTTATAAGCATGGAATTGGCCTGCTATTGATGACTGATAGGAATATAAAACAGTACATTTTAGGAGAGTAAAGGAAAAATCAAAGCATGGAGTTCTTCTCTGAGACTTTCTTTGTTAGTGATGAATGACTATTTCATTATTTTAAGTTCAGAGAAATTATTGTCTATTTCAAAAGCCTGTCTCTGACATAAGCTGAAAGGCCACTCCTCATTTGATGGGCTGTGTACATACTTAGTTGCCGCTTTGTAGTTATTGACAGAAGATTATATTCTTTGTAGTATAGCACATTTTTTTTCTGAGTTTAAAGCATTCCATCCTCCATAAAACTCCTGACTCAGGAAGGTAAACGAATTAAAATGCCTTCAGGAAGTCTCTGAAACTGACTAGATTCACTGGGCTACTCCTTGTAAAAGTAGATAGTAACAGGTGAGAGTTACTTTCAAAAAAGCAGAGCCAAGCTATAAAGAAGACTCTTCCCAGACCATCTGCCTGAAAGAAGTTTGAGCAAACTAAAGAATGTGAAAAGGATACAGACTACCACAGTTGAACTGTCTGTAGCCTATACCGTGTTCTCCAGGTTTCCCAGCTCTGTGAACTGTCACACATGCTGGGGTAGGCCTTGTTGATGAAGTTATCTTTGAGACATTTCAGCTCCTGTAAGTAGCCCTTCACCCATATTTTTGAGAATAATTTCAATAAATCTCACTCATTCATCAAGTTGGACTTAATAATATCCATACTTTGGTCTGCCAAGGGTTCCCTGAAAATAGCCAAAACTCTGACAGGGCTCTGGCAGGACTTGCCTTTTCCTCCCATTCTCTCTGCCTTGCTAAAACCCTTTAAATTACATTCCTAAAACTAGCTAATAAGATCTACTCCCTCTTTTGCCCACTATTTCTAAGTGACTTACCAAGAGCCAGCTATGAAAATATTGAACTCCATCAATCAATAACCCTCTTTGACTAATGCTATTAACATGCCCAAATAAAATTCAACACCTCATACTACCACAAAGCTTCTACTTTTACCTTTACAAACTGCCATTTTCCTATGTGCCACATCTGTCTCCTCTCTAGCTAGAAGCAGTCCTTTGTACTCTGGGAGAAGAGAATTTCTGCATTGTTCATTTCCCTTTTCCCTCATCTTCTATTTTCTGTTTGTGTTTCTTATTTCTTTCTATTTGTTTCTCTGGGACAAATAAATTTCTTTTCTTCTTATGACATGGTCTTGGAGTCCTCGGCTAATACTGATCACTTTATTTCCTATCTGGAGTGAGTAAACCTGAGTTGTACCTCCCAGAATACGTTTTCCTACAAAATACCCTCTCCACGGCATTTTGGTTCTTTTGTCTGTTTTTGGTTTCCAGAGTGAGGAACAAGGAAATAACTTCAGAAAACAATGTGTTTTATTTGTCTTGGCTAACATGGCTATACATTAATATGATTAGATGTTTAGAAAGTCAAAAAATGATACTGATTTAGTAAAATCTATAAGTCCAGTGGTGATGGCATGTGTGGTCCTGGTATTCTGAATAGAATGAATGAATCGATTCTGCTCCCAGCCTCAAACAAACACTATTGGCACATTTTTTACTGAGCTAAGTGGGGCTATAATAAGTTGATTTATAATATACAGTGAATTTATCAAGATGTACAATTATGAAGGATGTGTAGATAGCTATCAGGATGTTCTGATTGTGACCATAGCTGAGGTTGTGTTAATGACACCTATTCTGAACTATATAAGAAGAATAAAGCACTCATGCTCACCCTTTACTCCTAGGAAGCACCCTAAGCCCTGACTCTTCAGATAGGGTAACTATACCAAAAATGACATATGTGCAACACCAGTGTCTCTCTCATTAGAAATCCTCTAGGAAATTCGGTATCTTCTCAGTACTATTCGTCACTGGCCCGCCATCTAACATCCATGTTCTTACATGGTAAAAGTCCAACTGGGCAGCTTGCTCATTTTCTTCAATTTTATGACCTCTGTTGACCATCACTCTCCCAGGCATTTGGGAAAATGAAATCCTAATGAAAGTCTGAATTAGGTCCTCATTATTGCTAATTTACCTATATTAGTTTTTTTGCATGAAAATCATATAATATATATTGTCTCAGATATATGAGCTACAACTCCATCCACACTTAATGCAGGTGTATTTGTGTTCTCAGTGACAAGATGTTATAAGCATACCAGAAAATACATCCTACCCTATAAGACTATGGATGAAACATTAATTAAGTCCTTCATTTACAAGAGGTGCTGTTAAAAGAAAAACAATAAGACCCAGAGGAAAAACAACATCAAAAGCAACAAGCTTTTGGATATGTAGGACTCCATGAACATGACATTTCTAGAACTGTCCTAAAATTCTCCTTCTCAAGGTATATAGTTCTAGGGGTTAGGAGGTAGCTCAATCAGGAAAGTGATCAATAGACAAGTAAGAAAATCTGAATTTAATTCTCAAACTCATGTAAAAATTCAGGCACAGAAGTGCAGATATATAATCACAACACTAGGGAGATGGCAAAAGATCCCCAAAGTTTATTGTTTAGGAGCCTAACTAAATTTGATTAGCAGGCTCCTTGTTATGTCTCAAAATATGAGGTATAGGGATGGTGAGATTGTTCAGTAGGCAGAGCCACATGTACAGTCTTTAAGACCTGAGTTTAATCTATACATCCTGCAAGGTAGCAGAAGACAACTGACTACTGAAGGTTCTCATTCCACATATGTTTTGTGGCAGATACACCTGCATACATAGTACATACAGAATACATATATGCTACCATACAAAAACCCACAAAGTTAAAAATTAAAGGTGATTATTCTTTATCATATTGTCTTACCATTCATCTTGTTTGATGAAATAGTAAGTTATTTTTTACTCTTGTCCAAAAATATCTTTGAATTTTCAGAGTTCAAACACCAAAAAATGGTATTTAAAAAGTGATTTGAAGTATAAGTAGAATGTGTCTTGAATCACCTTGTCCCTGCTTATGTCCACATTGATAAACAATCACTTTTGCTTTGGAAGGAAGCTTCTTATTAAGTAGTTCTCTCATATGTTGATGCTAATATGAATCTTTGTAGCTGTACAAACATTGGAGCAGCTTCCTTTTGATAACAATTATGAATGTGTGGTTCAGTTATTGGTAGAATCTAAAGAAACAATGTATGCCAACAGTGTTAGTTACTTTACTTACTGTTGTGATAAAATACAAAAGCAACTTAAGAGGGTTACAGTTTACTTTCATGCAGAGTTAGAGGGGATACAGTCCATCATGCTGGAGAAGGCATGGCAGTAGCAACAGAGAGCTGATAATCACATTGGATGCACAGTCAGGAAACAGCATATAACCACGAAGAGGGACAAAACTTCAGGGACTCCAGGATCACCCCCATTCAGTAACCTACATCCGCTAATTAGGCTCTATCTCCTAAGGATTCCAAAACTTTTCCAAATAGTGCGAACAACTAACAAACCAATTCTTCAAATACAAAAGTTTATGGTGTGGGATATTTTGTATTCAAACCATATTGATCAAAGTCCAAATAGACATATGGTATTATTACTCATTGACTTGAATGATGAAAACAACTAGTTTTTCATAAATGCCAAAGACAAATAGGCATTAAAGTACTGAATGCATATTGTCCCCACCAAAGCTTTCCATTGCTGTTGTGTTTTTTTTTTCAGCTCCACTCTGTGGAAGATAAGGGGTGATAAATTGACTGTTGATAAACAAGTCCCAGGTTTCATTCCATATTTACACTGAAGCTGTAATAGTAACATGTATGCAGCTCTGTCATGTGCTATATATGTGAGAAGACTGAAATACCTATTTAGCAAAATCCATCTTTTTACATTCCACTAAAGAACAAGAATGCTTTTACCCTTCTGAGAAACAGAAAGCTTTCTTCCCTGTGATGTAGAGAGCTCCTATATAGAAGTAGACAGCAGGGTTCAGCCCTCTATTATTAGATCTAGTGTAAGATGTGTAATTTCTATAAGGGCTAGGCCTTATAGGGGGAGCTTATTTCTGTGTCTATAGTAAGACCTCAGGAAAAAGTAGGAAATGAAACTAATGTAAGAGTCTGGATAAGCTTGATAACTAGTTCCCATGTGCATATGAATGGCAATGACTCCATAACATGATCCTAGTAACTGCATTCACAAGCTTAACCGTATGCAGACCTTATTGCCTCTTGACAAATGAAATATATTATATATTGGTATTTGTATATATAAAGTTTTAAATCTATCTATCATCTATCTTTAGCAAGTATTTACTTTCTATCAATTATTGTGCATCTTCCTGTCATTATACTATAAGGTGCATGAAACAAACTCTCTTAGAGTCATAATGAATACCTTCTGAATAGAAAATAGAATGATACTCCACATTTGTTCTCTAAGACTTTGAGCTGAGCTGCTTTTTTCTCATAGAACATCTTATGTGATTAGTGTACTCCAGAAATGTGACCACATGTCATAATGTGGGAACTCAATACGTAAGTTTGAATCCTTGCTGGCATTTGGAAAACAACAACTTATTATGTACCCAGTTTGGCCTCAAACTCCTAATCCTTTTGCTTCAGCTTGCAGAGAAAAATGCACCAATTAATCTGGCATCTGAAAGTCTTGCTCACTTTTTTCAATGGGAGTTTAAGAGATAGTTCTAAGACATACTAATGTATAGGACCTTGAAAGGCAGCCTGGTTTCTGGTCTAGTACAGGCTAGAAACCCCCAGAAGACAACAGGGGGTCCCAGGTGAGATCGAGGTGATCCTAAGGTATGGCAGGTATTTGTCCAACCCCCCAGACACTAGGCTCCTGATATGAGACTGCAGCCTCCGTAGGTATATGTTCTTTAGTCACATAAGGGCATCACCCCCTAGCCCATCCACAGGTAGAAGGCACGACTTCAGGCCACAGAGCCTCAAGATAGATCTCCATATTAATGCAGTGCCTAAGAGCCAGAAGGGCTTAATCAATTAAGTTTCCTTCCCAGCCATTTCTCCCTGCAAAAGGTATTTAAGCTCAGGCCTGCCCTGAAAAAAGGGGGAATCATTTCTCATCTATGTTCCAGAATGACAAGAAAAGCCTTAAAATGTTTCTCTTGGACTGTTTCTCTTTCATTGGGATCCGCTGACGAGAGCAATGGAGCAGGCCTTCACCTACAGAGCCGCCATCTAATCTTCCACAGAGGACCTCTCTGCCAACTCTCTGCCAAGCCAAGACAAGCCAACCTCTGAGACAAGCCAAGGACTCTTATCCCAGAGTGCTCTCTGCCCTCCCCTTTGGCTGTGTGCCCATCCAGTCCTTGGACCCCACTTCATTCTCAGCTCTCCCACTGCTTTCACCATCACCTGGGTGCCCAAGAACCTGAGGATCAAACAGTCCCCTGCCTCCCTACAGGCCCAGGGACCCTGAGCTACATCTGCCACCCTCCCTTCCATGGACCTCAGACTGCACTCCCCCACCCTGGGAGCAGGGTCCTCAGCTTCACATTGCTCAATTCCTACTCAGGACTGGAATGGGGTGAGTGGAATCAAACCCCTGGCACCCAGCCTACCTGAGCAGCCCGAGCCCTGTGGAACGGTATATGCGGGACCCCCACTTATTCTCAACACTAATGCTGATTCAATACTAAGGGCAACTGGAATTTCAAGGCAACTTAGTCTTTTTTCACTCCCACCACAGCTGACCTTAGGGCTGTTAGTTCTCAGATGAGAGTGCTGAACAGGAAAAAAAAAAAGTAGTACTTACCTGAAGGATTCTGCAGCTCTGTGCTAGCAGCCTATCAGAAGAGTGAGGAAAGAGTCATAAGGTCTTGCTGCATAGTACTTGCTGTTTCTTACTTGATGGTGTCTCTTATAATGATGGTCCACTTGTGGGCTACTCTACCTAGACATTAGTTTCAAGTAGCTTCCTAGTGGTGATATTTGTTTTGTTTTTGTTCGAGAGAAAATTGATGACCAGAGACTTGCTCTGGCTATGTTTGATTATAATTCCTCCCAAAACTCATGCCCAAGCATAAGTGTCGGTTCCAGTAGAAAGGCCCCAATTTGTCAGTCTGGTAACAGTTTTCTTCCAAGCTCATCTAACTCCCACAACAGAGAATTATGGAGGTGATAATGGACTCCTTGGGAAAGCAGTATAGAAGAAGATAGCACAGTCTTTGTACTTTCACTATCCTGATATATGAATTTCAGCAGAGACAGTGTAAATTGGGTGACAGCTTTGGTAGAACCATGTAACAGATCAAGCTTATCAACATCTCTTCTCTCCTACTCTCATTTTTTATTTCAGCTCTTAATCGTCTTTATTAGATGTAAGGCTATAGCTCACACATGGGCGTGGGTCCTGTTAAGCTGAGTTGAGGATTCCGCTGGTCTGCTGCCCCAGGTGGCTGGACCCACACACAGCGGCTCAGGGAGTAGAAGCATAGGAATTTGACTGAGTTCACTCCACATGGTGCAGGGTGGATGCTTAGCTATGAGAAGCGACCGAGCTCCACCAAGTAGTAGAGAGGTCTCAGCCTAAAGTTCCGTTGGGGCAGAGCTCCTGGGTTGGAGGTCACAGGGCTGAAGCAGGTGACCAGGACACCAGTGGTCTCTGTCTTTGGATTCCAAGATGCCTCTGGGTGCCACAAATCACTGAGATGCTGGGGCATATGGACTGGACCGACCAGCAGTAGAGAGAGGTGAGGGAGAGAAGTTCTGGCTGTACCCTGAGAGGTAGAAACTCTTGGTCACAGTAACTCGCTTGGCTGGGTCAAGGCTAGTTCGGCTAGCTTGCTTGAGTTGACAGGGCTCTGTGACTGGAATATAGAGAAGTCTTCCACTGGAGAATAGATGGCAGCAGCTTGGTAGTTGAAGGCTTCTTCTATGGTTCTCTACGTCAGGCCCCAAAGATAAGAGGAAGTCCATGGTTTTAAAAGGTTTATTGTTATAGCAGAAAATAGATGTAGCTGTACCCTGTGTCCTCAGGGTGGGCCTGAGGTTAAATACTGTTTGTAAGGAGGAGGGTCTGGGAAGGAATGTTTAATTGACTACTCCCTCTGACCTTTAAGTACCTCATTAATATGGAGATCTCTTGAGGATCTGTGGCCTGTAGTCACGCCCACTACCTGTGGAGGAGCTGGTAGGGGCATTGCCCTACATGACTGAGAGGCGCTGATCAATGGAGTTCTTTGTCCATGTGTCAGGACCCTGGGGTCTGGGAGCCTGGTAAAATATATGCCATCCCTTGCAGGGATACTTGTTGGATCTCCAGCCATCTCTAGCCAGTGTTCCACCAGAAACCATGCTATCCTTTCACTGTCCCACAATTAGACAGGTGGATCTGGAAAATTATAAGTTGTTCAAGCATTGATTCCCCCCTCCCCCATGAAAGGAAAATGTTTGAAAGGGATTCTGGGAATGATGGTAGAGACAGGAAGAGAAAAATGAAGGAGGCAGAAAACATTTTCCATACTAAAGGCAATAATTTCTGATGCCAGGCTTGCTGATATATTGAGACCAAACCAATGGCTGTTTATTGCAATCTTTGAGGTCTGGATCTAATTAATAAAATCCAAATTAAATACCTGGTGACATGCTTTTGACAGCACAAAAGAGCACATATCGGGTGGGGATATGTCTCAGCCAGTAATGCACGCTGTGCAAGCATAAAGTCCTGCTTTCTGTCCTCAAGATCCATGTAAAAGGTTGGGTCCAGGTGCACAAATATTCCATTGCTGGGGACAGAAAGCAGAATATCCTTGAGGCTTGCTAGCCTGCCAGCTCAGTTGAGGAAGTAAGGTACAGGTTCAGTGAGAAATCATTGATACCCTACTCTGTCCTCTGCATATATGACAGGGAAAGAAAGTGAAGAGGTTTCTGCATCATTTACTCTTTATAAGGTCATTTCATGTTTAACTAGAATTTGATCTCCTTGACAAAGAACCTCATGGAAAATTATTCACATCTATTCTAGTAACATAGTATCAAAATGCCCTGGCTAAATTACTCTAGCCTCTGTTAAACTGCCTGCTTGAGAAACTTGTGTATCAATTTCACTATCTCTTTACATGGGGTTGCAGAGAGATACCAGGATATGTTTTTGCCTTTTAAAACCCCTTGTTCTAAATGCTATGTACTACACTTAAAATAAATACCTATGTTTACTTCCATCAAGCGGGAGTAAAGATTTGTAATTAGCCATAAACTGTGTCTGATTGGTTATATCTGGTAAGAGATCTGATAACACAAGCATAAATATAGAAATAAATATGCTTGTGTAAGAACAGTCATAAACATCAGGTCAAGAAACACACATACACATACACACACACAACCAGAAGAGAGAGAGAGAGAGAGAGAGAGAGAGAGAGAGAGAGAGAGAGAGA
>NW_021620790.1:4502546-4528062 GCF_004785775.1 Grammomys surdaster | reverse complement strand
GAGAGAGAGAGAGAGAGAGAGAGAGAGAGAGAGAGAGAGAGAGAGAGGGTTGAGAGTCTTCCACATAACATCTTCAAAATGACATAAGACAGTGGTTTTAGAATCAAAAGACTTAATGTTATGCAGTGTTAACTCCTTTTCAGTACAGTAACTTGGGCTCTCCATCACTATTTTAGAGTCTACATAACCTGAAGCAAAATGCCCAAGACAGCAATGTTATTAACACAGACATGCCATATGCCTCCCCACCCCCATCCCCATTTCTGCTGCTGTTGAAAGATTATTTAAGGTTCTAAACTCACCCATACAAAGATAGTGTATTTACTCAGTTAAGAAATGAAACTTTTTTAAAAATTTTAATTTCCAAGACTTTTTGGAGTATTTACAGGCCATCTATTCATTTATAATATCATCTAATTGATAATAAGAATCCAACACTAAATATAAAATAGCAAGCTGTTTTTAAATCAACGATTGTGGAACAGTCAAAAATTATTGGTTACTGTATTCTGAATTGTGTCTGTTACTTAAAACAAAATTGTACTTGTTAAAATTTTAGAAAGAACAAAACAACAGCAAAAACAAGATAATGAAGGTGTCCTAGTATAAGAATTGCTCGGCCTTTTCCAATTTTACAACAGGCATTAACCTTGCTCTTTGTTGTTGGTCTTCACAAACACCAGAAAGATCGGAAGGCTGTAGACATAATTCCGAATATTAACACCACATTAACATTGCCACTTTAAACTGTTCTGAGGGGGAGTAAGTCTTAGATTCTTTCCAAGCTTCACATCTTTTCCAAGCTTCAGCACATAAGTCTCGGTGATAATCTGACACACCACAGCCTCATTTCTCTGTTAAGAAATATTGAAGGCATCTAACTGGTATTCTAAATCTTGTAAGCCTGGCAGGTAGCCTCCTGTTTCACCTCTTTTTTATTTCGTGTTAGAGGTATTATATGTCATAAGAATATATATTATAAATATTATATAATACTTAATATTTTATAATATATAAGATCTAATATTATATAAGATATATAATGTAGATATTTATATATCTGTATGCATATGTGGCATTCATTATGAAAGAATTAGTTGCTTCTTATCAGTAATTCATATCAAGTTACATACATACATACACACACACACATTATTCTCAGATATAGGCATCTTACTTGTACCCAATGCCATGTATTAAACATTTCCATAAGTGTTTGACGTCAGTCCACCCAATGCTCTCTGTTTAATCTATCCTGGGTGTTATCAGTGGATACCCTGGCTTCCGTTATCCAGTTACTCATTAGTGCAGAGAAATGAATTCTTAGAAGTCTCATATGTCCCAGCATTGAACACAAGGTAAAGTACAGGACGCTGTATTAAAAACCTTACAATTTTCAAAATATGTAGTAAGCAAAAGATACTACATGAAACCGTGAGACATTGATGGAAATTTTAACATGAACACACACACTAAATTAATTCATTTGAGAAGAAGCATGATATCAAGAATAAGAACAACGGTTACATAGATGACTGTACTTTCAGCTCTACGGCAATAGACCTGTTCAAAGATCTTTGCCTCTCTGTGCCTTGATTTCCTTCTTTGTTAAATGAAAGTAACAGGCCTGGAGATGCTAGAGGAATATTATAAGGACTCTCAGCTTGTTCACTATCAGTCGTTTTGCTATTGAGTCAGGATAGGTTCAATATGGGATTACTGAATCCAGAAGTATCTAAGGCACTCTTCCAGGAGCTATGTTTGTAATTAGAGATGAGTAGAGACACAATACATCATTTATAGCTCTCTTGCTTCTGTAATCTTTATTTTTTTTAATAAATGATTAGATAAAACACAAAATTGAATGAACAATTGGGTTTTACAAATGCATAAAATATGGTTCATGTCCAATTTATCATATAACAAAGCTATCCAACTCCAATGTACCCTGAACATATGAAAACATGGAACTTCTGAAGCTGAGGTTACTTTTTGTACCTACATACTACGAAATAGTATATTTCTTTTATGAAAGACAAAATACAATGTTTTGGTAAGCCTAAGAGCAACAAAAGCTTTATTCAATAAAGTAAACTGCACTTTATTTTGTCCTAGTTGCACCAGCCTCCAGAACCAACAAGGAGAATAATTCATTCCAAATTAAGGTGCTCAGGTCTTCTCCAAGGTATGGTAAAGCAAATATCTAATAAATGAGCAAGTGTCATGCAGTAGGTGAGGAAGAAGAATATCCAGCAGTAGCTGATGAATTGTGAAGAAATTCAAATGCAATGATAAGCACTAGGGAAATGGCTCAGAAGGAAGAAAACCTGAATTCAAATTCATAGACCCCATGCAAAAACTGAGATTTGCTCGTACACATAGTACACATCTATTATCCCAGTATTATCACAGTGAGGTTAGAATTGGAGACAGACTCTTTGGATGCTCATGGGCCAGCTATACTGAAGAACTGACATGTGTACCATGACTTATAGGCACCTTGACACACCAAAACACATAAATGAGTATAATAACTACTCTATGGCATCAATACACTGTAAATTTTCTCATTGTCCCCTGGAATCCCCCCTTGTTTCCATGTCCTACAGTGATGTATTGCCTGGTCAAAGAGAATTATGACACTTCATTTCCCTCTGACCAAGAAATTATAGAAAATGAAAATTGGCTGATAATCTCTACAAATTGGTGGGAAATATGGAGTCTGAAGACAGTCCTGACTGTATTACACAGTGTTCCACACATTCACTATTCTACAATAGACACTAGTAAGCAGGCACAACTTTCATCTACTGCAACCTGTAATCATTAATGGTATCTTTTCATCCTTGTGCAGATTACAGATCAGAAGGGTAACAAAAGATAAAGCAACGTGTGGAGAAGCTTTACACAGCAAATGTAAAAGCTGCACAATTTTATGAGTGTCCTGTGGTTAATACCCACAGGAAAGAATTATTGACACAAAACAGTATAAACTCCAGAGTTTTCACAGGCAATAGGACAGAATTGCTTCCTGGTCATCCTCAGTTATCCTGACACCCACACTTCCAAAGAAACTTGCTGAAGCCTTTTGTTGTAGTTTCCATTGTTCTCCCTCATTTTCTTCCAACATCCCATCACCTTTTTTGGCAAAGAATAATGAAATGCAAATCACCAGTTAGATTTCCTAAAATGCCACATTTAGAAAATATAGCCAAACAAATTATTCAGAGTTGGAGCTCTGTACTTTGAGAGGCATAATAGGGTTACATAATAAATCAATATGGGATTTACTTCTTTGTGATATAATCTCAGTCTTAATTTCCAATGAGGCTGCAAATCCATTAGAGCTCTAATTCCATTAAAGCAGCTTTGAGTTTTGTGAGCTGGCTGAGTTATTTTGAAGTTTCATTTATCTAACCTATTTGTAGAGCTTTGCAAAGTCCACTGGTTTAAATGATTAACTGTCTGTTAACTGTTTTCCTTTCACAGACAATCAAGACCATTTCTTCCCATAACTGGGGCTAATTGTTGAGCACATATTACTCCATCCTGATTTGACTATGTGCCCTTTCCTTGTCAGCTTTTACAGTTCTTTCCTGTGAACATTTCTTCACAGTAAGCAATCCTGGTATATAGCAAATGCTAATTGAACCTATAAAAGGATCCCTTGATAAATATCTTTATTCCTCAATTTAAATATTCTGGGCATAAAGCAGAGATGGGGGAAGTCACTTTTCTCTATCCTCATCTATATTCATGGTCCTGTCTCATTTTCCTTTGTCTCAGCAATATTTGATTACTCTTTTCTCTTGCACATATCTGACTTAACCTATCTGATGAGAATAGAAGAAGCCGGAGCTACCAAGACTGTCCCTGACAGTGCCTTGTGTTCTTGAAGGGAAGGTCCTTCAAATATTTTTATTGTCTGGTTACCCTAGATAAGGGCTAATGTAAAGAGTATATCTTAGTTTCATTTCTTTGCTGAGACAAAATACCTTGACAAAACAAAACTTAGTGGAGAAAGGATTTCCTTTAGCTCATAATTCTGAGTGCAGCCCCACTTTTTAAATATCTACATTAACACTACTGTCATAGAATTACACTGGGGACAGCTTTATAAAAATCCATCTAGGAACTCCTTCTTCTCTCAACTACATTTTAAAATTTCTAATCCAAAAGGGACACAGCATGATAAGCCAGTGACGTGAAGGAGAACTGATAGCTCATTGTATTATTGTTTTCACAGATAATTTTGTGGTAGAGGTTTAGCCTTCCAGCCGTGTGAGAACGCATATAACCCTACCAGTAGAGTTGGCATATCATATTGTAGGAACCGCCAGGCTCACTCTGCTGCTGCCTTCAATAATCCAGTTCAAGGCACAGATTAACAGTCAAAAGCAAAAAAAAAAAAAAAAAGGTACTTTATTTAATTGATTACATTGGGAACAGGAGCATGTAGGGCCAATAACTGTTCCACCCTCTAGTCTATCTTCAGAGTAATGTTGTGAAGTCCAGACATGAAGACAGACAAGAAATGTGAACAGCTGAGCAGTATCCATCAAGGTGTGATCTTGTTCATTATTAACTTATAATTGTCCAGGGTAGAACAATAGATTGTCAAAAGTGTATGACATTTTTTTTTCATGATTAGTCCTATTCTGGCTATCACTAGACTTTAGCCTTTTACATTTATCCAAGATTGAAATATTTGGGAAATTCTAATTTCTTGGAGTCCACAGTTTCAAGAACCTTAAAGTAATAGAATGTTACAAGTGTCACTGCAGAGTATCTTCATAACTATTAGTATATTTATGTTCATTTATCAGCATAAGCTTCTAAGAAATTTAGTGGAAAGAAAGGGAAAAGTCTATAAGAAAATGTAGGTAAAATGGAAATCACTAAAAACATAGGGAGGAGGCAGAGCTGGATTTTGAATGACTAAGTATCTTGATAAAAAGAAACTTAGTGGAGTAGAGTGTTATTTTATATGGGTTAACTCAAGTCAGTAAAAGGACTCAGCACTGGAAGGTTCCATCTGGGTTACTCTTTGGCCAAGTTTTGAAGACTCCTGTTCTTGAGATTTTTGAGTTGAAAGAGACTGTCGGATGATCTTCTCCTCTGCACAATCAAAACACTTTTCTTGTTTCTTCTGAGTATACCGTTTGTTTTTTTGTTTGAAAAGTTCTATCCTACAGGTCGACCTTCAGGGTTATTTGAACTTGATGGCTTCTGGGAGGCAGGTATCCTCTGTATCATGTCTCAAAGCAACTGAAACAGATTTTCCATTATAAGGAATTATTTCATTATTAAATGTATATGCATTCCTTTTTTTCTGTCAAAATTATGCTGCCCTACTTTGATAAGAATGGAAGAGTATTTAGCCATATTAAAGACTGTTTGTGGAACAGGAGTCAAATGAGCTTAAAATAAACACACTTCTTATCTGTATTCATACCAGAGTTTCACATCAATGAGCTGAAGATAGACTTGAGGGTGAAGCAGTCATCAGGCGTCCCTGTTCTTTTTCCCAACGTATCCAGTTAAAAAGTCACCTTTTTATCCTTACCTTTTTCCTAAATAACAAGCATCAGAAAACTGAGGGGGACTTTTATGCAGATCTGGAATTGAAGACATGGAATTTTTATTTTATTTCCAGCTTACAGTCGTCTCTTCTGGGTGGGTAGGTGGGAGTAGCATTTTTTTTTTAGCAAGATATTTTATTTAGGTTCCCAGTTCCTTGTTCATGTTTATTACCTAAATGTCTTTGGATAGAACTGAAGGGTGAAAGTGGGGTCAAGGGCACTTATAGCTTATATGGCTTATAGCCATCCTTTTCAATAGTTCCCCCCCCCCCCAGGTTCTGTTAGCAGTGCCATACTCGTTGGTTCAGAGATAACTGTGTCTGGCTTGAGAGCAACAGAGACATGCCAGGAAAGTTAAAGACATACCTTCATTCAAGTCCAGGCTAAAATAAGGTCTGAGGAAAAGAACAAGCTGCACATGAAAGGAACTGAAATCATCAAAGATCTGATTGCCCAGGCCAGTGTCAGAGGCTCAACAGACTTATGAAATATAGACTGTTTACTTCTTATGGTTTTTTAGCCCCTGAGTAGTAAATAGCATTTAAAGTGGAATGATTAATCTTCAAGCATTATTGCTGGAGCAGATTAATATGCAGATCACCTTTGAAGATAAATATAATGATATCTTTGCAATTCCAAATTTACCTTCCTTGCTTATTACCTACCACATTGTTAACCTGTGGGAGCTGATATCTGATCCTTCCACTGTTATTAATAGCTGTATGTCCTTCCTGTTCCTAGCAACAAATACTCTTTATGCTAAAAAAAAAGAAGAAAAGAAAAGAAAAGAAAAGAAAAGAAAGAGAGAGAGAGAGAGAGAAAGAAAGAAAGAAAGAAAGAAAGAAAGAAAGAAAGAAAGAGATAAAGAAAGAAAGAAGGAAAGGAAGAAATGAAGGAAGGAAGGAAGGAAGGAAGGAAGGAAGGAAGGAAGAAAGAAAGAAAGAAAGAAAGAAAGAAAGAAAGAAAAAATGTTGCTTTTTTCTTGTTTCTTTGGTTTCTTTTGTTTGGTTTGTACCAGCTTTGTATCTTTACTGTATCCCAAGTACTGATTGGCTCTACTAAAGTGAAATTTTTGAAAACAATCTATGATGAGTAGTATATGAGAATCCTGTGGATGGTAGTCTTACAGTGACAAAGAGGAACTTCTTTGGAATGGATGGAGCCTATTGCCTGCCCATTACCTGGTGTTCTGTGTGGCATGGGATATTCACCAAAGCATATGAACTGTATTCCATGTTCAGAACCTAATGTCAAACTGGGATAAATGGTATCAAGTACTCATAGATGAACAGGTGATTGAAAATAGCAAAAAAGAGGTCACACACGTTTTTTTTCCAAGCAATAATCATGCTTCTAGCTTGAACCAATTTCTAAAGGAATGAATGTATATGCTCAGGCAAGTTTCTTAAGCTCTTTTTTAAAAACCTAGGGTTTTCTTAAGCACAGAAGGAACACAGCCCAGGCTAGAAAGATGTCTTAGGCAGTAAAATAGGTACACGCATAAACAGCTGAGTGTGACTCTGATTTCATTTGAAAAATGGCCATTATAAACTATATTTGTAGTCCTAGAACTTGTTAGGGAAGGACAGATGAATCTCCATGCACATGTAACTCCGTATCCTAGCTTAATTAGTGAGTAGTAGTCAATGAGAAACCAATCACCTGTGACCTTAATAAACATCAACACATATATAGATATACTTATACAAATACCCATGAGCACACATGCATGAGCACACACACACACACTTGCACACATATATAGACACAAGATTGGGGAGAGGCATGAACTACAGGACATGTTCAAGCTTTATTCAGAGGTTCCTATATGGATATGTGATAGCCTCCTAGGGGGTCCTTTGCATAAGTTTTCATTACTTGCACACTCTAGCCTACAAACCTTGGGGTCTCTCTATAATAGCTGCTCCATAGCCTTCATGTGCCAGATGACAACATGATAGATGTATGGCTCAGGAACACACTAGCCATCTGATCACAGGCCTTGAGGTAATCTATGTTTCAAGCAAGAATGTTGGGAATGAAACAATAGATAATTTTGTAGGGCATGTGAAGCTGTGTAGTCCTTGTCTATCATACACAAAGCCTGGAATTCAATATCTCATATCATGTAAATGAGACATGCTATTGGATGTCTATAATCCCAGCCTATAATTCCAGCACTGAGGAGTTGCAATCAGTAGGATAAGGGGTTTAAGGCTTGTATCAGTTACATGGTGAGTTTGAGAGCTGCCTAGATTACACAAAACCTTGTTTAGGGAGAAAGAGAGGGAGGGATGGAGGGAGAAAGAGAGAGAGAGGGAGAGAGAGAGAGAGAGAGAGAGAGAGAGAGAGAGAGAGAGAGAGGTATGAGAAGAGAGAGAAAGAGAGAAAGAAAGAGGGTAAGTTAGGGTCTTACTCTTTTGTCTTTCAGAAGCTACTAAAAAATCCAGTAGCTTCCCACACTCTCTGAATCCTTTGAGGAAAGTTGCCCAACTTTACAATACACCTATTTGTCTTCTGTATTTCATCCTCTGCCAAATTTTGTGTTGAAGGGGCCCACCTTGTCTTCACTCGGAAACTAGGCCATAGCCTCTGCTCTATCAACAGACCCCAAAGTCCAGGAACAAGACAATAAAATTTCCCACATGAAAAACAGTCTAAACATAATGACACGAATGGGAGATATCTCAGGATAGGCCATGATGCAGGAATGCAGCCCATTTGGGGAATACTAGCATTCATCAATGACTCATCAATGACCTGCCTATCTGAGTAGTTCTAAGGATAGAAGTTGTGGTCTCTGGTTTAGCAACTTATTAAAACAGCAGTGAGTAGGGGTTAAGTAAAGTAACCTTTTTCTATCTCTGCAGGAACATCAGCTTTAAGCTGTCTCTGCTCTCTGTTGTAAGCACTTGTACATCTTTCAGAGTGCATCATATCATGGCAAAAAGTCCACTACAAGTTTGCAAATAAATTCTTTTGTAACACCTGACTTTATAGTGTACACAAACATTTGGCCTACAAAAGAAAGATGATGAACCATGCAAATCAGCCCATGAAGAGAATGTTGGGCCACCAGACTCCCTCTGCTTCACTCTCTTTATATGGCATATGTTTTGACATACATGAGCCTGATTGGATGAGGCCAATAAGCCATGAAGTGTAAACAATTCAAAATGTGAATTGAAATAAACTTATGGTTTTTATGTTGTTTTGGATTCCTTTTTTATAGTAATAGAAACTTGTTTTTAAAGATTCTATGGAATAAAGATTTCATTCCTTTTTTTTTTAAGTGTAAGGCATAAAAGTAGAAGAAATTGAAAAATTTATTGTAAGGAAGATTCTTGAGGGAAAGGCTGCCTAACAATCGAAGAGATCAGATGTTAAAGCAACATAACCATGCCAACATTTTACCCTATTGTAGGATTATCACAGAAGGGGATTTCAGTGAAGATGGAAACTAGGTTAGATGATTGTCAGAGTTACAGTATTTGAGTCTTGATTTTCAATAAAAATTAGTGCTTTGTTTAGAGAAAAAGTGTGTTCCAGATATCTATAATGTAAGCATCTCCTCTGATTCTTTCACAAGGTCTTAAGACAATGAAGAATAAATGTAAGCAATAGCATTCAGCATCCCAAGAAAATTTTGTGCAGATGCCAAAGAAATGTGGGGGTTTGATTGAAGGAAAGTATGAGAGAGAGAGAGAGAGAGAGAGAGAGAGAGAGAGAGAGAGAGAGAGGCTATCATCCATCATTCTAAAGGAGTACAAACCTGTGTTCTAGGTCAACTGAGCACACATCACCTGGTACACTCACCCCAGGCTGTCCACGTATTCACTCAGTAACTAATTCATCCAACAAATATCAGTGCAGCCAAGGAAAAGGATATGATAAGTGATATGTTTTTTAGGATACCATAACTAAAACACAAGCAACAAAAAGAGAATACTACAGCATGACAAATAAACATAAAGAAAGTAAAAATGGAGCAATGTGCCCCATCAGTGCTGGTATCTGAAGAAAGTAGAGCAAGCGTATGGGACTTATCTCATGCAGTTGTTCTTATTCAAGAAAATAAAAACACAAAATGTACTACAACACTGAAGATATTCAAGCTGGCCTGGCACTATTCAGGTTATGTCCTTTCCTTGTTACTTAAATTCATCTAAATATCGCTTCATGAAACCAGCATTGGTTATTTTGGTTGCTTGTTTAGTAATAAGTTTCCAATTAGACAGAAAAGGTGGGGCTTTGAAGTGAAAACATATCTTGATCCAGAGAAAATATCTGTCATAGATAACAAGGAATCATCAATTGCAGAGTAATTTTCCTTGTATAATGCATTAATTACTTTAGAGCTGTTATAAAACCCATTAAAATGAATTTTAGGGCAGAAAAGGGTTATTTTTTTCACATGTCCAGGTTACAGCCCACCATTGAGTTAAAGTCATCAAGGCTGGAATGTGAAACAGCAAGTTCCATATCTATTGAAGAGAAAGGAAGGAATTCATATGAATCTATTTATGTTCAGCCCCTCTACACACTGTAGCTTGGGATACTCTGGTACTCATAGTAGGTCAGTCCTCCTACCTCAATTATACAACCATGAAAATTCTCACAGATATGTCAAAGGCTAGCTTAATCTAAAGTGTCCTACACTGAGACTCACTTCTCATATGATTATTGGTTGTGGCTAGCTGAAGTTAAAACTAATCTGCATACATTGTTACATTGCACCAATGGAGTAAATGAGTTGACTAGAAGACCTAGTTTGTCCATTAATGCCATGATTGATGTAATGTTCATAATATTGAAGTTGAATAAGAAATACCATGGGTAAACTGCTTACTGAGTACCCTGAGTGACTGTGACACAATAAATCATAGCTGGGTACTCACTGCTTATTCTGTGTTCACTATAATGGCATCTATTGTTTTCCTATTAGTTCTTCTGTTAATAGAACAAACTCAAACACTGTCTCCATGCATAGGTAGGTCTTCTCCCTGAGATAACATTGTATGCTAGATTTGCAATTAAGTTCAGTGAGTGGACTAAGTGAGTCAATGAATAAGTGAAGTATCAAGAGTAAGTAAAGTAGGGATATGAATAGAGTGGACTTTGAACATTAAGATTGCATTTCTTGTGGTGGATGGGGTGGTTCTATCTTCTTTGCTCTTTCCTTTTCAGAGTGTCTAAATGCCACTGCACACTATGCTGGAAAAAGCAGAGTCTGGACCAGACCAGATGCCTGTCAGGGTTGGAGAAAGTTCTGGAGAGTCTGTGGGCGGGGCTTCTCTGAGGGTCTTAGTGTTATAGCTCTTTTAGTTGAAGTCCTTCTCTGATGATATAAAACAGCTCGCTGAGATGATATTAGCTTGGGCATATAACTGTGTTCGGGGTGGCCTTCTATGTATACACTTTATTTGGAGTGAAACTAGTGTTATATAGGTTTTTCAAAAGTGGGTAAAATATCCATGGTAGAAGAAAATCGTTGACATGAGGCTAAGGAATGGAGATGCCTCATTAGCATGAGGAGGCAATCTCAGGAATCTCAGATATAGGGCTGTACATGATGATCCTCCGGTAGGTATGTGAGGGTCTGGTTAGTCTAAGCAAATGTCCTCTAGTATACTCACCCCAGGAAGTTCACTTATTCCAGAAGAGGAATCCCCACTGAGAAAGTGATTCTGCCAGGTTGTTCCTATATCTATTTATTCTTTATATTTTCAGAACTATGTTTAGACATATTTGGATTAGAATCCCAAGGTTATAATCAAATAAATTTTGAATTCATGAAATTTGTTTATCTTTTGAAGGTCTCAGTTTTCTTGTGTTTAAAGATAACACAAGAAATGTGTTGTGTATGTGATACTTAATCTTAAGAATCAACTTAAAAAGATTTAGAACCACCATGGAATAACACCTCTAAATATATTCATGAGAGCTTCCAGAAAGACTCATTCTAACTGTGGGCATCTCCAGTCCCATTGTCTGAGGGCACTGGTTTAATAAAGAGTGCTTGAAACTCAGACAGGTTCCTAGCTTCACCATCTCCAGAGCTCACATATATATTCTTCTGCATTTATCATAGCTTCCTCTCTGGACTGTAGGGCCTAGGTCCATGGAGTTGTTCCTGTGTCTAGGTACATAGTACAGAACAGAATGATAAAGAATATGGAATCCAGAGAAGCCTCTACACTGTAGAGTGGCTGAACTGGGTCTCTACAGCTGCCTATATGTTCAATGACAAGAAAGACAGTAAACTGGATAGTTTCTGGATGATATGATGGCAGTGACTAGGGCTATGGGGTCTTGAAGCAAGAATTACATTAAACAAAATGATCTGAATAGAACTACAGTAGCTACCAGACTTAGATTTTTTCGGTATGCAAGTCTGGTGTTAATGTTCACTTCAAGGTGGAGACAGTTAAGGAAGTCAGGTCATATAAATGCCTAACACAGGCTCCACAAAAAATGAGACATAACATCTCTCATAGTTCTGTGGGACTGTAGAAATCCTGGGGTGTTTGGCCATGCTCCCAGAACCCAGAGACCTAACAGGTGGTCTCCATGTAGCATGAAGTGTGTCACCTAAGGCACAGGTAGAGAGCCGGGAAACAGGTCTCTGCCTCAAGATTTACATATTACCTAAAGGCCCTATCTCCGCCCCTCTCCTGCTTCCAATATAAGGAAGCCCTTCCTAGAATTTTGTGGGAGAGCACCACCATTCAGATACATCACCATGGCAATAAAATCTCCAATTCCACATGTCTCCTGGGACTCTGGACTCTCTTTGTGTAAGTGGGAAACTCGCTTGGGGAAAGCCCTTCTCACACTCCCTGCTCCAGCAGGCTGTCCCTGCACTCCCTGCTCTAGCTGCCTACCGAGCTCTCCCTGTTCCAGCAGCCAGTGGAGCTCTCCCCCTGTAGCAGCAGTCTGAGCACCCGGGCCCTCACGGGCTGTCACGTTCCAGGCACCCCCTCCTCCCCTGCGCCACTGCTCCAGGACCCTGCGCTTGCCTGCAGCTTGCCAACAGCCCAAGCCCCACAGAGTGGGCAGGATCGAACCATCAGCCGAGAGTGTAGCCAAGCCCCAAGTCCCACCAGCAGAGCCAAGGTTCCTGGGAAGGACTCGGCCATGAGGCGCCCGCATGCACCCGACCCCGCTCGCCCCCCCACACCCCCACCTCCACGCTCGAGTTTTGAACCACATAGTTCCAGTGATAATATTTTGCAAAGTGTTTACAGCTCTCCTGAGAAGGGTAGCCTGAGAATGCATAGGGCTATTTTGATTCTGTGGGTCTGGAGATGAGAAGTAAGGCACACACGCAGAGAGCATGACAGCAAGTGAGGGTCATGGCAGTTACACACTGGAAAACGTGACATTTCCAAATATACAACTAATTTCACTTCAGGAAAATGTCAGAATGTGAGAAATGTTCAGAATGCTTTGGGGGATAGTGGTAGCAATTTTTACTGAGGTATGTGTTCTGTTTTGCTTTAAAGGAAATATAGATTCAATCATCACATTTGAAGTATAAACATTAATTAAGCATCAACCCAAAATATCATTTGAGCAATAAACAAAGTCACTGGTATTTGTAGGCAAGCAAGAATAAGGGCAATGGAATGTGTTGAGAGCATTCTTTCTAAAGATTGTTCTTTCTTTACTTTCCTCTCACCCTCTCTCCTTCTCCTCCTTCCTCTCTCCTCTCTATATCTCTCCCTTCTCCTTTTCCTCCTCCCACCTACACACACACTTATCTCTTCAAACAGTGTCTCAAGTACATGTCACAATATTTTACAGATTAGATAGAATCAAACCATGCACTGAATTTTATTTGTCACGGAAGGGCTATACAGAGACCTTGCATGTTTATATGTTGGAAAAGATGCAAATATATACATGAATGTGAGGACACCTGTCTGTGTATATCTGTTAAGGCCAGAAGTCAACCATAGCTTCTTTCTAGGAGCTGTACATCCTGAGATTATCTAAGACAAGTTTTCTGATTAGTCTGTGACTCACCATATGGAAGACAAGGCTAACTGTTCAGTGAGCTCTTTGGATTCTCTTGTCTCCATTCATCAGAAATTGAGAAAACAAGTATAATTCATCATGTGTGGATTTTTATGTGGATTATAGAGTTTTAACTCAGGCAAATATGTTATCACCTGAGATATCTCCCTATTCTCAAATATTGAGAATTTTTAAATTTGTATTGGTAAGAAAATTAGATTAAATAGGAAACACCAGAACAGATTGTTCTTACCTCTTTCCTCTTAGTCATTGCTTGCCTTGTATCCATAGTATAAATAAAAATGCAGGAACACTCTTAGGGCAGGGAGAATACTTAGGGTGAGTTCTTTCTTTTCAGAGAATGAGAGAGAGGAATGGCTGGAGATGCTACGAGGGGGTAATTGGGATGGGGAGTTGATGCTGAGATGTGAAGTGAGTAAATAAAGTAACTAACAAAAAAATTCCCTCTTCCAAGATATGTTTAGGTTTGTGTCACATTGAAAAAAAAAATCAGTATACATTCCTTGTATACTTTTCCCACTTCCCCAGTGAGTCTTCTCTAGGTCCATTTCAATATTATTGCTTTTTACTTTGTACTATGTGTATGTGTTTCTCTGTGTGTGTGTGTGTGTGTGTGTGTTTGCAACAGAGAGACACACATGCACACACATGCACTGACACACATGTACACACATGCACATACACACACACACACACACACACCTAGAGAGAGAGAGAGAGGGAGAGAGAGAGAGAGAGAGAGAGGAAGGAGGGATGAAGAGAGAGGAGGAGGGAGATGGAGATGGAGACAGACAGAGATGGTGATGGAGATAGAGATATATGTTTTCTGTGCAGGCCACAATCCAGCCGGAAATGTCAGTCCTTGAATTCTACATTGTGAATGTTACTTGTTTTCACTGCTTCTACTAGGGTAGCTGATCCCATTCCTCTAAGGTACTTGTATTTTGTCCCTTGTCTCCCAGGAGAAATTCTAGACTTAAAGACTCACATGCTTCTACTTCCAGCTTTTCCAGCTTAGTAATTCAACACATCTCTGTGAATTCGCAGGGCATTGATCACATTTCTATCCTTGTAAAATCTGTACTTTTTTTAACCATTGACCAGTATTCATTGAGTTTGCACTTAAGAACACTGTGGGTTGCCACTATAGTATGTAGAGAGACTGATAATGACAATAATTCTCTGCTAATCAAAGGAATCTAGGCTTCGTTATTTTTGGTTTCCAAAGGAGCCTACATTCAGTCTTTTTTTTTTTTTTTTTGGTTTCTAACAAACAAGTGTATTTCTTGCAACATTTATTATACATTTTGTGTTCTTCAGAACTAAATTATACATTCTGCACACCTCCTTGTTTCCTTCCCACAGGATTCTATTATTTTATTTGAAACTGGCAATAAAGATTGAATTGAAAAAAAAATCATCCCTCTACATGCTACATTTGAAGTAGAAGTTAGTCAGTCAGTATTCCCTGGGATATGATGAATTCAATGCAATATTATAGCATCTAGAGAGATATCAGCCATCAAAACAGCCTTTGCATTCAGGAAACTTGTGCTCCACTGAGAAGAAGAGGAGAAAATACATATCCTGTACAGGAACAAATAATCTTAAATAATGTTATAAGTTGTACACAAAAGTTCCTTACTTCTTTATGAAGTAAAAAAGATGCAACATTTCCCTAAAGACATGGAAAATAGAGGGCTGAACTCTCTAGAAAGTGATATTTGACATGAGCCTTGATGGGTCAGAACAAACATCTCTGAAAAGTGATTTTAGGATATGAGTTTTACCCAAGATGAACTTGTAGAGACACTGATATAGAATGCAGATGGGTTTAGGAAAAAATCTAAGACTAATGTAGATAGTGATCAAGAGCAAATGCACATATAATGAAAATGGTAGAGAGTTAGACAGTCCTGGAAGGACATTTGACTTCACTCAGCCTTGAATAATAACCAGAATAATAATACTGTGCATGCTGGACAGCTGTGATTCATTTAGAAAGTTCATTTGTCCTTCTGTGAAGACATTCTTTTGCTGGTATCAGAACATACATCTTCAAGATCCACTGTAAATTGAATACCAGAAGCTTTCTAAAAATCCTCTGAGTTACAGCACCAGATTGGAAATGCTGAGATAGTCAGTCTTGTAAACTGAAAACCTTTGTGATTCTTGAACTTTTGGTATTGAGAAAGTCATTGTACTATTGAACCATAGACTGTAATCCATATCCAAATATACACAATCCATATGCATATATATATATGTACAGTACATGCAAATGTGTATACATTCACTAACTCTTCCACATATACACACCTACAAATATACATTCTATCAATTCTATTTCTTTATAAACTCCTGAGTAATAAAATGCCACATGGTTATATTTTTTTCTGTTGCTGTGACTAATTGCCCTAATGGCACAACTTAAATGAGAAGTGTTTATTGTGTCTCACAGTTCCAAAAGGATATATTTCTTTGCCAAGTCCGGGATGGTCTTGGAAGGGACAGATGATATAGTTCATACTCCTAGGACAGGGCTAGAAGGAGGGAGCCTCCAGGGGTGTTTCTTCCCTTTTAAGGTTAGTGACTGCATGATAATCAGAGACAGGGTAAGTCTTAAAAGGCAAAGGTGTGGCTAATGTCTCAGTGAAATATTAAACTTTGGGACACACTCAGCACAGATTTTAAAGCTGTGGAGTTGAATTCTAAAAACATGGGTTTAAAAACATAATTTCTCAACTAGGCAATTGAATTTTATAAGAAGCTTCATAGATCTAAAGAAACAGAGGCAGCTATACTATGAGCCAGTTTGTCAGAAAGATACAAAGACAGGCAGATACAAATGGACGCAGATTCCTGGATTCAAGGTCAGCCTTGAGACAGAGGGCATTTAGGTCAAGATGTGGTTGGAATGTGTTCCCAGACACAAACAAGTCAGTTATGCTTACAAAGGCAGGCAGGTTTCTGTAGTCTTTTGCAGTGTTAAAAGAAAATCTACTTCTTGTCTTTTCCCTGAGTATCAAGGGGCTGGGGACTAGGGATGCTGATTCATAGGATAACCAAATGGTAACCAGGAATAAATAACTGAATAGATATATAAATTAAAAAAAAACCTGGGCTTTTGGTCTGTATGAGATGAGCTATCAAAAGGCAATGGCACTTGTTTCTTTAAAATTATTTCTCTAAGGAGAGCTAAACTATCTGGAGATCTCTGAAGAGATAAAACAGCTCTTCAAGAATTTTATTTCTAACAAGATTTCTGACTTTGGTCAGAAAATATATGGAGAGCTCTTTTAGAGTTTTTCATAAGTCATATATATATATATATATATACACATATTTGCCTAAGATTTCTTAGAGATTTGCTGACACAGCTTTTTTAGAATATTTTCTAGAAGCTAACCAGACCAGGTTGTCTTAAGAGTGGTCAAATCACTTTTAGACTATTTTCTGGCTTTCTGATTTTAACAGAAAAATTCAAGAATTTCTTTTAGAATTTTTCCAATGGGATTTTTGGCTTTGTCTGAAGGTCCAAGAACTTTTTATAGCATTTCTTCTAACTTTGGTCAGAAAACTCATGAGATGTTTAGGGAAATTTTTAGAATTTTCAGTAAGAGAGAGGACTATCACAAGCAGAAACCTAGCTGTCTCATCCATAGAGTTTTTAGAATAGCAAGAAACAGCTGTCTAGAGCAGAGAAGAACACAGAATGGTCAATTTGGAAAGCCATCTCAGCAGAACATAGGCTCTCAGGTTAGACCCACAATTTGATTTTGGTTCATTTCTCTTCACTGCTCCTAAACACCCTTTTTTTGAGAACCCCTCTTCAACCCAAAGGTAGACCTTGGCAGTTCATCATGATAGGGAAAACAGCATCAATTTAACAAATTGTGGTTGTAGGAACAGAAGGCTACCTGGGCATATTGCATGGACACTCATGAAGCAGAAAGGGAAAAGAAAGTGGGAGTTTTATACCAAGACCCTACCTTTTCAAGGTTCCATTTCCTTCCCAAATAGACCAAGTCCTCAAACACATGTGCCTATGACTATTTCTCATTCAAACCTCAAGAGTTCATGTTATTGTACTAGTAAATTATATCTAAAAGAGTACATTTGCATACAAAATTCATACACAAAATCTATTAAGATGGATAGTAAGTAAGTAGCAGGAATGGCATTCTGAGGCTACACTACAGATTACAAACTATTCAGAATGGCAGTAAACATCTTGAAGGAGAAAAACAAACATGGTAGCCAAATGTCTATCTGAAAATCTGCTTTATGTTTGTGCTCAAAGCAAGAGGTTTTTATAAAAGGCATCAGAAAATGTATTTAAGTTGTAATCTCTTTGGCTCTCTCCTGTCCCTCACAGTATATGTATCCCAAAGTGACTATAGTTCAAATGGACAAAGGCAGATATCCAGGACTGCATGAAGGAAACAAGCATTTAGAGCACAGCAAGTGTTACTCTGTTGTCAGAGTAAATAATAGTTTACATACCAGTTCATAATAAATTATCAATAATTAAAGGAATTCAATGAAGATTTACTTCTTCACAAAGATGCCCTGTATACATTTATGACAGATTTATATAGAGTTACCTAAGTCTAAGGGAAAGAGTTGCCCTCCAGTAGATGAAAAAATAAACTGCAGAATTTTATCTTAACAAGACATTAGAAGCCATCTTTTGAGTTGTTGACTTGGATTACCAAGAGACTTCCAAAACATACAGTTATATTGCTGTTGCCCTTGATTTTTCCCAAAGGTGGAAGGTAAGTCCTTATGGATAAATACACTACACACTTTAGAAACAGGGCCCAGAGATTACATACAGTGGAAATACATAATACATATAGGATATATAGAGAAAAGGGAATCATAAACTGAGAGCTCATTTCAAGCAACTAATACCTGTTATATGAATTCCCTGTGATGTGGAGTTCAGTCCTTGCTGATTTTGTTAGTTCAAACTTTTGGAATCTATAGAAAGTTGTATTTGATTAAAAAGTTAGAAGCTGAGGAAATATTCTAGTTGGCAAAGCATTTTCCTCACAAGGATAAAGATATAAGCTTGAACATCCAGGATATATGTAAAGCCAGATGCAGCATCCCATGGTTGGAACCCCACAATTCAACAGCCAAGATGGGAGATAAACTTGAGAATCTCTACAAGCTCATGAGCCAACTATCCTAAGATGAATAGTATGAAACAACAAGAAATCCTGGCTCAAATAAAATAAAAGGTAAAGAATACATGCATACACACACACACACACACACACACACACACACACATACATACCTAGAAAATTTCTCTCAAACACTGTATCTACTAAATACATACACATGTAACATATTTATAAACACATACTTTATTGTCACACTATGTATATAAATGTGTCCAATTTCTTAGTAATTTTACATCTCAATTTATTTAGAAACACAATTTTCATTAGAATGTACTAGTTAAATCTTTTCTTTAGTGCCAAATGCTTATCATCAGAAGGTATCTTAAAGTTATACACCATAACAAGCAACTTTCTACAAAATCGTCTTTTCCAAGTTTACTCTCATCTGGATTGATCCTTAGACATGCAGTGCATGTTTATTAGAATTAATATGTATATTAGAACAGAAAGCATTGGTTTAATTTTGCTGTTTTCTCTGTATGTTCTCTTGAAAGTATCAGCTCCTCTAAACTGCATACGTCTGGACTGCAATTTGAACCTTTTCTCCGTTTATGGCATTGTTTTTCTAGAATCTAAATCTGTAAGTCCACACTGAATGCAATTACATGAAAATTTACTTTCTTCCTATGGCTTCCAATCTTAGGAACTGTTGGTCACATTTTGAATCACAATTTAAATTAAGACAGTCTGTGAATTTTGTTGGTATGTGTATTTATTTCATCATGGTAGGAACTGAAATGCTTGGTTCAGTTTGCTAGAATCTCTGAAACTGCTGAGATGAGAGACTCTATAGTTTCCAGTTTAGGAACAAACAGTTTATTATTGTGAAGAAACAGTAAATTTCTTTATGCTTTATTTCATCATCTAAGATTTGAAGTTACTTGTAAGGCAAATAAAAACTGTATGCCATGTTCCTTTCACAGCTGAGACTCTAAGACAATATGTGGTGGTATGGCTACTTTGCTGTCATAGTGCTGTTTTTCATCTATATCTGTGTTTCTTTGTCTGCACTGCCATATCCTTCTTTTCATCTACAGGATAATCCACTTCCTCAACAGTATGATTTCTGTGCCTTTGTCTTTTACATGTCAGGTTTCCCAAATGCACTGAGGCCACCAGGATTAAGTCATTTCAGATGGGAGTATACATCTTCCTCAATGCACATTTGATTTCAACGTACTTATTGTTTCTCTTAGCATTCTTCTCCTTTGGAAATAGTTGATTTCCCATTCTGTTACTGAGTATCATATTAAAAACTCTCAGGAAAACTGCCCTTTGCTTAGTTTTATCTGCAGTAACAGAAACCCTGCAAAACATAAAGAGAAAAATAAAAGAAAAGGAAACACCATTAAATAAGGGGATTTAATATGTTACACATTTGTAAATCCAGTAGTCAGAAAGCTTAAGAGTTGTTTGAAGGATTTGAAGAAGTGATTTTTTTTAAATCTTTCTCTCTCTCTCTCTCTCTCTCTCTCTCTCTCTCTCTCTCTCTCTCTGTGTGTGTGTGTGTGTGTGTGTGCATCTGTGTGTGTGTGTATGTGTGTGTGCGTGCATGTGTGTGTGTGCATGTGTGTGTATGCGTGTGTGTGTGTGTATGTATGTTTGTAAGCCCGGGTACACATATGCCAAGATGTGTGTGTGGAGGTCAGAAGATGTGTGTGTTGATTTTTGCTTTCCATCTTATTTCAGACAGGTCTCTTGTCTAATTTCACACATGTCAGACTAGAAGGTCTGATTCCAGGGTATCTCCTGTACCTTTGTCCCATCTTATCATAAATGCACTGGGATTATTGTCACTTTCTATGATTTATGAGGGTTCTGGGGGTCTAAACAACAATCCTCACACTCTGTCTACAAATACTTTAACTACTGGGTCATCTTCCCAGGCTATACTGGTACAATTCTGTTCTATCTTAAGCATAAACCCTTTTTGGAACTCTCCTATTACACATAGTGATTTGAACTTGAGGCTTTAGTGTTGTCAGGCAAGCCATTTACAAACAGAGATATTTTCTGAACCTCTTTGTTTTCCATTTATATTGATTCTTATTATTATATTTATCAAACTTGTCATTCATCATTGTGATTATTTCTTTATGCAATAAAAAGGCTAGTATGTGAGATAGCCTGTGAATCCATCCTGCAGTTTCTTCACTGTTTACACAGAGGACAACATTGTCATTCCACACAAATTAATTATCAACATACTTCATGTAGCACTTAGCTCCATGCTCTCTTTGTTTTCCTCATAGCGTACTTCACATTTCATGAGTAATAAATTCTTGCACAGACACACAGTGCTACACAGCAAGTATATTCTGTAATTTTCTGCCAGTCTAGTTCCAAGAATTGATTTTTCTCCCTAAGTAATTGCTCTTCAAATGAAAGTTCATCACACAGCACGAACAAATGTGTTAGCATTTTAGATGGTTTTGTGAGTCTTATAATATCCCCTCACAGGGTAAAGGTAGATCCTTTCTGTGGTTATGATTAAATACATTTAAACCCCAAGCCACCTCAGTAATTAATTCATGCCAACCTACTACTTTCAAATGCTGAATAAAGGCCATAGGGCTATAACTTTCAAATGGCCACATCATAGACACTAGTTTCTACAAATGAAACCAAAAGCTTCTGCCGGAGTGTAAAGGCTCCCTCCCTCTGAATTCACCAGTTCAACTTTTTAAGCATGATTTGGCAGTCCGAAACTAAAACTAGGAATTATCTTGAAGAATTATGTATTCACTAAGATGATACTGGGAACAAGAAAGCGCCTCTATTCTTGTCTTAATCATTTGAAGGGTGTGTGTGTGTATCCAATGATATTTCTGTATTCCACAACAAATGTGGATGAGCATAATCTCAAATATTCATCCACACCCTCCAACCTGTTTGAGGTAGGTCTCTTTTTGTGTGCCACTGTGTGTGTCAGGATAGCTGGTCCATGAGCTTATGAGGTGTGGTTTCACAAGTAGGCTAGGGTTGGTAAAGATACTACAAAATTCAAATGAAGGACTTCAAAGATTTAATGTGGACCTTACCTGGAAGCTTTCCCTCTGTGAACTGGCTCTTATTAAATCCAAAGTAGTTAGGCAAGCTGCCAAGGGAAAAAACAAAAAAACCTATCCACCTCTAAAGCATGTGAAACACAACGATCAGCACAACAACATATATTCAAGGGTATGCACAGTGGTACTTATATCTCATGGATAACTAATATTCACCAAATTGGAATTAAGGTTCTCTCAATAAAGGGGAAATCTATACCTAGTGTTATAATCCTACCCAATTGCCTGTGGCAGAGTTAATGGAGATGAGAAGTAAACCTACTAGTGCCACATCCCTAAACAAATGTAACTACCAGCTACAGCAATTACATTTATCCTTATATGCACAGGTAGGTGTAGCTCTCACCCTTCATCAAAGAAGTTTATTTTTGCAGCACATAATGACCATTACAGAAATCCACAACTAGTCAAAATACAAAGAATATATTAAGAATTAGGAGGCACCCCAAGTTCTTGTATTTACAATGCAACCCCTCCATCTAAAGTAATAAAAGTATGGTAGAAGAGGGGAAAGACTTTATGAGCCAAAAGATCAGGATATCTATTTTCATATAGTATCTTCTACATATATGTCTGCTAAACATAAGCATATGACTGGGCAACTGCTCCCAAAAGATCTCAATAATGTCATTGCCTAAACAAGTCTTGAACAGTGATGACACCAGTTGACATGCCATTGTGGATGAGAGAAACTCTACAAGGCTTCACTCCTAGATGAAAAGCTATGAGACAGAGATACAGGCTTCTCCAGGTACAAGCCACCTGAAGCACACAAACATATGAGCAACAGTAAATGAACTCATCAGGTTGCATTTATGTGCACGTGTACACACACACACACACTCACACACACATAATATATGTGTATATATAAAAATATTAATACTTGAAGAAAAGAAAATGATGATGTTGAGAGAGAGTTGGGAAGCATGGGAAGATTTAACTGAGGAATGTGTAATGTACATATAATGTCAGAACTTATCTATGAAAACTTATATTTTTATGTGTTTAAAATATTTTTTAAACACAAGATATGTTCTTCCAAACAAAAATCCAGTGTCATTCCAGATATACACTGCGGAATTCAACATTTTTCTTGGATCATGGCTTCTTGTCTTAGGTCCTCACTTTACCATACTCAGCTCTTTACCCATTGAACCATCTCCTTATCTTTCTTTTTTTTTTGTCTTTGATTTAGCATTAAGTATGTACTCCTACAGGATAAATTTCAAAGATCAAATCTGCTGGGTTGAGAGCTAAGTTGCACAGCCTAGATTTTCCTGAAGATTGTGACTTTCATTTGTACAGCCCATGGTGTATTAACATCTGACAACATGGACCTGTGTACCATACTTAGCAGTTAGCATTGAGATCCTTCTTGACTGTCACTCTTTCTCTGGAGTGCCTGTAGTGAAGAGTGGCTTCTGTGGGCAGAGGCCAAAACAAGACTCATTAGTACTTTTTCAATCTGTATACAGAAATGATGGGCTCTGCTAGTTCCAGAAATTCTCAGAAAATAAGATGGGATATTAAAGATGAACCTGACTTCAGCTGAGAGGATAAGATGGCTGGCTGCTTTGCAGGAGTAAGCATTACAACAAGGTTGGACAGAGGGACAGTGAGGGACAGTGAGGGATGAGATGTGAAAGGCCTCTGGAATTCCTGGCCACAAAATGAACTTTTTCCTTTAATACTTTGGGAGATTCAGCCAAGGAAAAGCTGCCATTGTCTGATTTAAACTTTAAATGCATGTTTCTGGCTTCTATGTTGACAGTAGCATCTAAGAAGACAGTAGATAAAACAAACACTCTTAAAGTGAAATGATGATGGCTTGGAGCAGAGTGGTTAGTTACTAGGATTTCTTCTCCCTTTTTCTTTTATACACTCATATACATATGCAGAGATGCATAGTTGATAGTACATCATTATATGAAGTGATAGATTTGGATATATATATGCATCATACTACCCTGTCCTCAAGTAGAATGATAGGCACATATGTCAACTCAAAATATTTTCCCATATTCCTTTTTGTAGTTGGAAACTTTTTGGTTTTGCTTTTGCTATCTGTTTTCTAGATTTTTTTGTTGATAACTTCATTGAACTTATGACCTAGCTTAACAGTTTTAAGTGCACAATATATTTGTTGTTAGCTACTTTCTCCCATGCTATGACAGTAACAACCTTGAAGGAAGGAGAGGCTAAGTTTAACTCAGAGATTGAGGGTACAGACTAGCATAGCTGAGGTTACTAGTCAAGTTAAAGGAAGTAGATAAATGTTGGTCTCAGGTTGCTTTTTCTGTTTGATTCAGCCCAGATACCAGCCTATGTGTTAGGGTCTCCTATAGGTGAGAGAAAGTGTTCCCACCTCAGTTAATGAAATCTAACTCTTCCTTAGGGAGACTTGTCTCCAAAGTGATTCTAGGCCCTATAAATTTGAAAATTATGTTAATTATCACTACAGTATCACTAAGTATATAAGAGTATATTTTACAGTGGCTCTCTAGAACTTAATGATCTTTATATTACTTATTCTGTAAATATTTTTGAGATTGAAGCTTATGAATTTTTGTGAATATGAAAGGAGAAAATAATGAGGCTATATCAGTAACAATTGACCTACTATGCTCTGAGATTCCCAAGGCTAAGTGTATAGCATGTTTCTGAAAAACAATATCTCATTTTAGGTGAGTTGAGTTTGTATCATTGCCATAGTTACAAATGACATGAAGATAATAAAACAAGTGATGCATATACTTAGATTGCAATAGAAGACACTGAATTTGTTTATTTAGGAATGAAAGTATATCATGTAACTCAGGTACTAGAGTTGACATATGAACTAAAGGGTCTGCTGTCCACCATGGAATAAAAAGGAACTCCTGGCATTGAGGTACCTATTATGGCCCTGAAGAAGGAACTAGATGACAGCTTTTTTTTTTTAATGCATGTGTTAGAAATAGGATGTGCTGTGCCCTGCTTAGAAACAAGCTACATGGCAAAGAGACATTCCAAAATTTTGCTTTCTTTCCTACCATTTGCTACATCCATACATGTTATTTAGTATGGGCTTAATATCTATCTTCTATATTTATTTCAAAGGACCAGTCTTAGCTTGGAGATGGGTTCTGAGAGAAGGGTTGTCTGAGAGTGGCTAAAATAATGACTAGAAGTCAAATCATGGTTCTGAAGAATGACTCAAAGTCAAATTATAGGTTCAACCTGACAACCTGTAATTTGCCTTATACAGCTTTTCCATAATGTTTCTTTCTATATTCTGCTTTCACTCTAGAGATTATTTTCATTATTCTTGCTTGCTATTCTAAGAACATGTTTCTCTGTCCATGTCCTGCTTGGTTGTGTTCTAGTCAGTTTTCCAAGTAGTTCTCTCTTTTTATCCTAAAAATTTCTCTAGATACCTCATCTCCCTGCAGAACACTGGCTCAGTCTTTTATTTTACATATCAATCCAGTCATTTACTCCAGGTTTTCCTTTTGATTATCTTATGAATCATTATCCCATTACTGCAGCTCTTTGGTTCTTATGAGATAGCAACATACATTTTTTTTTCTTAACACTGCAAAAGAGAGAGAGAGAGAGAGAGAGAGAGAGAGAGAGAGAGAGAGAGAGA
>NW_021620790.1:4463552-4502536 GCF_004785775.1 Grammomys surdaster | reverse complement strand
AGAGAGAGAGAGAGAGAGAGAGAGAGAGAGAGAGAGAGAGAGAGAGAGAGAGAGATCCATCTGACTTTGTTAAGCACAGTTGATCAACTTGTTGGGTGGGACCCTACACTGGAATTTCAATTTCCACCAAACCTAAGCCTATCTTTGCTCTGTCCTAGGCTGATCCTAAACTCAGGAATCTATCTGCCTTTGGGTGGGATTTCCTGCATCACTACACCCCAAATCTCTTTACCTCCTTCCTTGGTGATTTTCTAAAAAGTTGGCTCAAAGCACAGCTGCTTTTGTCACTTTAGATTCATGAAGCCCCTCATATAATTCATATTGCATCCTTAATTTTTACATAGTTGAGAAATTATATATTTTTAAACTTATGTATTTAGAGCTCTTTCCCATAATCTTAAGAGCTGTCCTGAAGGTCCTAGTGTTTACCATTTTGCTGAGATATAGCCATAATCTTGACTCCTGGACTCGTGCTATTTCTAATTATCATGGAGTCATTCAGATTAACAGGAATAACATTCGGTAGATGGAAAGACTCCTCTGCTGCTAGTAGGTCCAAAACATATGGAAAGTACTATACAAATAAGTCTTATTCTCACAGCCACCATTGACACTCATGTAGGTTCACACCAGGGCCATGTCCCAGGAGCATGGTCCATGTTACTTTGTCCCCAGCAAGCCATGTTGGGCTCTACAATTTATCCTAAGTCACGTCTTTTGATCATTTTGTCTTTTATCTTGAGCTGTTAGAAGAGAATAACCATATCATTTGTCATCTTAAATATTTATGAAACAATAATAACTATATACAAAAACCAGAATGATGTGACAAATATGTTGAACAATGTCCATCACTGAAAACAGTAAACTGTACACTGAACTCAGGGGATGATTTGTGTAGATATAAAAGGAACTCACTATCAGGGTCCCATGAAAAGAGCCATTTGATAGCTCAGGAAAATTACTATTGAAAGCACAATGAACACAGATCTCTTCTGGTGATATTTCTGAGTATATTCCCACATGCCCAGTGGACAAAATTTTCCTTTTCTTACTGTATTTACTGTTACTTATTGTAGAAAAGCTTACAAGTACAGCAGAGCTTTATGTGTAAGGAATAATTAAGAAAATCTTTTACAAGGAGGAGAATCTAGAAAGGCCTGTTTAATTGGCTATGCCCTCTGGCCTTTAGGTATCCCATTAATATGGAGATCTAAATTGAGGCTCTGTGGCCTATAGTCACACCCTCTACCTGTAGAGTGGCGAGTAGGAGTGTTGTCCTACATGACCGATGACCACACATCTCTCTGTGGGGGTCTATAGCTATGTGAGAGGAACTAGGGTCCCAGAGCAAGGTCAAACTCCTACCATCCCTGAAGGTCTCCAGGGTTCAAAACCTGCTCAACCAGGTACCCAGTTCCCTTCCACAGCCTACAGATACATACACACAGGCATATATGCACAAGTATATGCCCTCTTAAAACATACCAGCACACATATTCACATTCACAAAACACACACACACACACACAGACACACACTTACTCATATGTATATAAAAAAAATCAGAGCAGAAACCTATGTTTTGGAATAGTACTGAATAAAATGAATTTTGACAGAAATATTTAGATAGTGCATTGCAAGATAAAGTAATGGGTCAAATGTCAGGAGCCGTTTTACCTGTTTCTGTGAAAGTCTACCTGCCAGGCAGAGTCAAGGCAGGTCAGATTCTGTTGGCAGATTCACTGGCCAGCTGAGGTATGGAACGATAAGGAAAGATTTACTTGAGGCTCAAGTCAGGGTGCTGAAAGTTTTACTGACCTTGGTGGAGGGAACAAGAAGGTCTCTGGATAAAAACAGATGTCCTGTGTACATCTCAGCAGTTGTTTCTGTTAGCTTGTGGCTTTTCTTCCTATGTAACTGTGGGGTATAAATGGCTATGAAAAATAAACTTGAGGCTGCTGCAGTATTCCCTGTCAACCCTCCCAAATCTATCCCTAGTCTTTCCTAAAATCATCCTTATTCCTTGATCAGGGACTGTTCAACTCATGCTGGCATACTCTGGAACTGTCAACAGGGTAAAATCCCTCCATACTTAATATGCAGGTCCTGTTAATCTCATTCATGGTATTTGGCTGATTTTCAAGCTATTTAAGGTGTGAGAATTCTATGGATCAGTATTGGTCACAATGTATTTTTTTACTATAGTGCTAAAACCATGATTTATATTCATTACTTTTATATCCAGTAAAACTGTTGTTTCAGTGTTATTTTTATAAAGGTTGGACTGACCACAGTTTCAAATGATGAGGATCTTGACCATTGTTTGATTATACTGTGTGGCTGAGAACAACTTATAAAGCAGAAAATTGATTTAATAATGTTTCGTCTGTACCATGCCTTCTTTATATGCCATCCCACAGCTCTCTGTCTATGCCTTATATTTGCAAACATATTGCAATATGGCATTTCTTGAAGATAGTCTGCCATTTTTTTTTTTAGTTCTGTGGCTGTCAAAACACACTCTTTTCTAGACAAGTGTCTTAAAAGTGGCCCTGAGTGGTGTAGTTATTTCCTCTGAGTTTAAACACTGTCAACTGCAGAAAGATTCCTTAAGATCCAGTAGGTAAATTAAACTTTTGAGATTCAACTCAAAGGTCTTAGGAACCCACCGGAACTTACAAGATTCCTGGAGCCACCCCTCCTCCTCCCCTTGAAGTTTGATGAGGAGTAACAGTGGCTATGACAAAGAGATTTCCTAACTCGTCAAGCTGCCTGCAAGTCATGCAAAGAGATTCAGAGGTGGAGCTTCTTGAGTCCTTACACACACTAATGTGGACTCTTGGGTGACAAAGCTGCCTGTATTAGTTGCCAATATTCTTGCAAGCAACCTGAATAAAGCGCTGTATGCTAGAATTTACATCAGTTTTCTAACAAGGATAAGATGATTACTGTTCATATCTTCTCAAGAAAAAGTTGCACAGCATACATGACATCAGAAATATAACAAAATATTCCATTTCTTGATTCCTGTTCTTCTATCGCGCTTACAGGAATAGAATAGCTTCTGTTCTTTGCTGTTCTGAGAATGACAATATTGCAAAAAAAGTACTTTAATAAGCTGACCATTTCACTGGCCCAGCTTATTTTAATGCTTATTTTTATTATTGCTTCTTTTGAAAGTTTGGAGAGGTGGAACTCAGAGTCACCTCAATATCATAGAGAAGGAGAAGTTCTGATGACAGCTCATTATTTCCAACTAGCATCAGTCGACACTGGAGCTGAGGTTCCTTTGTCTTCTGTGTTCATCTCTGCAGTCTAAAGTTTCCTCTATGCTCTCCTTCCCTTCTCAATCTTCTTGTTTTGCCCAACCCAGTACTGAAGCTGTGCCAAGGGTCTGAAGCATACTCTGGCCTCTTTTTCTCAATCTCTGTGTCACCTTTCTCGAGACTTTAAGCTCTGGAACTTATTGTCTCTCCCTTTTGTAAAAATGAGGAAGCATATTTACTCAAATGTTTTATGAGCTTTATTACTTTATCAAGAATTTATGGCATTTTAAGGTTGGGTCAATTATTGAGCTTGTGGTTTTCAATTTTCCTGCTGCCTTTTATTCAGACCTGCAATCAACATCAATTACTTTCTTCTTGTTTCGTGAGCAGATAAATTTTATCTATGCCAAAACCACTGTACTAAAATGTGCTTATCACTAAAGGTAGAAATCAAAAGAAAGCCTTTGATATTCCTCCATTTCTCTAGATCAATGTCCTTACTGCACAAAGCAGAAGTCCAGAAACGTTGCATGCTTTCCATGACATTTACCAGTGGTCAATGGCAGTTGTTACAGCTTTCTTGACTGGGCCAAACTCTTTATTGAGACCTCTATTTCTGTTATTGGATACCACTTTTTCATTTAGAGGTGACTCCAGGAGGTTAACTTCTCAGAGGAGTGAGATATTAAACTAATATGAAGTTATACCTCCAAGGGGAAAGGCTAGTGTGATATTCTGGAGGATATTTATAAAATTAGACTTTGGGGGAAGGCAGGTTTGGGATACCCAACACTTCCTGGGAACTCCTTACTTTACTCTTTAACGATTCTTTTTATTTGAGTGTGTGTGTCTGTGTGTGTGTGAGTGTGTGTATGTTCCAAGGCATATGTATACATGTAGACAACCCAGATTGATACTGACAATTTATTGTTTACCATTCTTATTAATTGAGAATCTATCTTTCAGATGATTGTAACACTCACCAATATGGTTTGTATAGCCTGTTATACTCAGGAATTCTCTATTTCTCTCTGCCACTATGTCCAACTGACATTTATTTTGTTTCAATTAACAATCAAGAAAATTCCCCACTGATATGCTAATAAGCTGCTCTGTCTGGAAGTTCAACAGTCAATTCAACAGTCAAGACTCTCTTTTCAGTTGGCTTTATCAAGTTAACTGTTACAGCCAACTAAAATAGTCCTGAAATTCATGTAAATATGAAAGGAGAGAAAGGATTCTACAAAGCTGTCCTTTGACCTCTAAACATGCATTGTGGAATGTCTGTTACAGTCTTTCTGTCTCTGTCTCTCTCTTTTATCTGCCTCTCTTCTTTCTCTGAATCTCATGTGCATACAAACACACACACACACACACACAAACACACACACACAAACACAGACACACACACACACACACACACACACACAAACTAGTAAGGGAGAATTGAAAGAACAGCATAAGGCAAAAAATACCTTTAACACAAAAAACATATCTTCTGTCTCATTCATGCCCCATCCTAAGGAATGAATTTCAAATTCATTGCTCAAATTTTTTCTTTTCTAGATTAGATCAGAGATATTTTTCCTTATACATAGATAAAGTGATATCTGAAGAGACATAGTCAGTTAAAAACCAGTGTAAGTAGTAGTCAGGGATATGGAAAGCTAATGGAAAATTTGTTTAGTACCAGCCAGGGCTGCAACTTCTGTGGTGATGCACAAGCTCAGCAATTTTTAAGTACCACATAAAATTCTGAAGGAAGCCTTGAGAGAAAGAAGCTGTCCTGCACCTAACCCTGGTCATTTCTTGAACCACAGATTTCCTCTTATATGTATTCTGGTCCATGAAATTTTACTTTTAAACATCTGTGTTTGGTTAGGGAAATACACAATTTTGTGTCTGTGTATATACAGGCATATATCCACATTAGAGTAGTTTTTAATAAATTTTTGCACAATGTATAAATTATATATAGTAATAGCGTAGATCTTGTTCAATTTCAGTAAATGTATGTTTGTGTGTACGAAAGTGCATACACAGGTAAATGTTGGAGGTCAGAGAGTACCTTGGTTATTATTTCTCAGACACAATCTACTTTGAGGTCGTTTTGCCTGCAAATTTATTTATTTATTTATTTACCTTTTTATTTACTTATTCACATATTCATGTTGAGACAAGATTTCTTCCTGGCCTCAATAAATGCTGACTACTGTATTTCCTCCTCTGAACTTGAGACTGCTAGGCAAAATTCTTAGTTCCTTGGGGGTCATTCTGGTTTAACAGGGTAACAGTAAGATTGAAATATATGGTGTCGCTTTAGAATATCTTCATTTCATGCAGGATAGTTATATCTTAAAAAATTCAACAGAGAGTAAACACTTCACTTCGTGATTATGTGTCCGTGCGTGAGTGTGTACGTGGGTTCTTGAATCTTGTTGGACAGGGTTGTGGTCCCTGCACGTCTGTCACAGCTCAGAAATATTTGCATGAAATTCAACTGTGTTTCTCTCATACTGCACCAGGAGGGCACTGGGCTATGAGAAGCCACTGAGATGCCTACCCCCCTCCCTCACCCCCCTGAGAGAACTCAGTCTGAAATTCTATGGAGGGGGGCAGGACTCTTGAGAGGGACACTGCCCAGTGACTCTGGGCAGAGCTGCTGCAGTGGGTCGGTGGCCTTTATTTTCGGTCTCCCAGACGCCATTTTGGACGCCATGGCAGAAAGGTGATGAGGAGCTACAGAGCTGGCCCACAGCTGAGAGAAACAAGGAGGGGAGGGAGAGCTCTGGCCAGCCCGTGGAAAAGGGATTCTTTGGTTACTCACTTGGCTGAAAGGCTGCTTGCAAGCAAGGTAGCTTGCTTGAAGAGGTGGATCTTGGAAGGGACACAGAGAAGATTAGACGCGGTTCAGTTCGGCTGGGTAGTTGAGACCTTCTCTGTGGTTCCCCCACGGCAGTCCCCCAAAAGTCTGTTGGTTTTTCAGGCTTTATTTTCATGATGGACGGTAGTTGATTCTGGATGTACCCACACTTTGGTCAGCAGACCTGACTTAAATAGGGAGGGAGGAGGAAGGGTAAGAAATATGTAATTGGCTATGCCCTCTGGCCTTTAGGTATCTCATTAATATGGAAATCTCTTGAAGCTGAGGCCTGGAGTCATGCCCTCTACCTGTGGAGGGGCTGGTGGAAGCACTGCCCTACGTGACTGAATGGCACAGATCAAGTGGAAGTTTATGCCTTGTGTCAGGAGCCTGGATTCTGGGAGCATGGTGGAATAGATGCCTCTCCCTCTGTGTCTTAGGGCTACTTCCAGCCAGTGCTTCTACCAAAAACCAAGCACACTTTACAATGGAAACACAGTGAGTAAATTCCTTGAGAATCACATCCCAAGGAGGAATAGAGCTATTATGGAAGTCAGAAGACTTTAATTGGCTTTTCCATTGTAAGACACATGTGTGTGGCTATATTTGAACATATGACAGGGGACAGCTAATTATCTTATTTATAAATATTAGGAAAATTTTGAAATACTTGTTTTATTTATTTTTAATTATAAATGCATGAGGAGGACTTAAACACATGAGTACAAATATTCTGAGTCCAAAAATGATCATTAGATTTCCTGACACAGGAGTTACCAGTGATTGTGAGTTGTCCAGAGGATATTGGGAACAGAGCTTAGGTCCCGTGCAAGAGCAGCACACACCCTCAGCCCCAAGTCAATATAAAATAGTCTTAAAAGAAGTCCTGTAAGCCAGAGGCAATCCAATTCCCTTTCTTTATGAGAAAGTGGTCTCTAGATATAGATTTGAAATGACTCTTGCGTGATTCTAACCAAAATCCACCTTGCATCACTGATTACATCAAAATGAGAAGGGCTGGGCCAAAGAGATGGCTCCTATATTGAATGGCATGGCTTATAAGCAAGAGAACCCAACTCTTAGGAGCCACCAAATAAATAAATAAATAAATAAATAAATAAGTAAAGTTGAATATTCTGGCACACATACACACTTTTAATCACAATTTTGGATAGACAAAATAAGTGAATTTATAGGACTTGTAGGACTAGCCAGGATGAGAACCTGTCTTCTAGAGAGAGTTTTTATACTGCTTTAACAGCTTGTCAGACCATGTGACTGAAGACAGGAGCCCACACTCTGAATGACCAATGGTGGGTGGGGTCACTCCATGACAGGGGCCGCTTAGATGTGATTGTCACTGGCTCTCAATTTAGATTTCAATATTGCTTCAGGCTCTTCAAAGGAAACTTCAGGTTTCACTGGATTCTTTTTCTTTCTTTTCAATGTAGCCACATTGAATCCTCCATCTTGAATGTAGCTTTTGTAATTGGCTTATTGAAGACAGGTTGCAGGGCCTGGCTTTGGGGACTAATTCACACTTGAATGACAAGATATGTTCTTTTTTTTTATAGTAAATTATTTATTTGCTTATATCCCAAACACTGCTTCCCATCCAGGCCCTCCCTTACAGAGTCCTTTCCCCTCATGCTCTATCGCCTTCCCTTATGAGGGGTTAGGACTGCCCCTGTATGTGGGGATGTAGAATCCTGGATATTTGGCCACGCCCCCAGAGCCCCGAGATCTGCCATGAGGTTTCCATGTCCCAAGTAGAGGGCCGGGGAACAAGTCTCTGCATCAAGATTTCCCTGGCCCCGCCCTTCTCTCCTGCTTCCAATATAAGCAAACCCCTTCCGACATTTTTTGGGAAAGCACACCAGACACTTCACCATGTCAATAAATGTCTTCAACTCTACGCGACTCTTGGAATCCTGAACTCATTGTATAAGGTCAAAACCCATGGAGGGGGGGGGGAGTGGGAAAGGCTGGGCTCCAGCTTGTGCCAGCCGCCCGCCCTCGGGCGCCCCTCCAGGAGCAAGCGGTGCCTGACACCTGTATAATAGCCTGATAAATGCTTTTACACAACACCTTGAACTTGCAGTTCCTGGCACAACACAGGCTGTTTCTTGCTTCATTGATAGCTATACTTTTGCAAATATTCCAAGCCCCAGGTGTGAAAATAGTGGTATATGCCTCTCAATCTCTGTACTTGGAAAATTGCTCCAGACAATTTTAAGGTTGAAGAGAGCTTGGTCTATGTAAAGGAACCCTGAATCGAACACAAAACAGCAAATCACGTTCCAGACAAGCAGGGTTTGTCTAAGAGCACAAACTTGAAAATCAAGAGTGTTACTTAGTTTATTCTTGATACTTCTCACACTCAGCTATTTCTCTTAATTTCACATGTCCAGGTAAGTATTCCTATCTATCCCCAGATGAGAATCTCATTTCCTATGATGTCAACCAGTAACTTTTCTAAATTGAGTTTGTGGTTTGCTCTTTTGTTTGTTTGTTTGTGTGTGTGTGCAGATCTGTGACATTTTGGCATGTGTGTGGAGTTCAGAGACCCACCGCAGCATCAGTACTCAACTTTTCTCCTTGTCTGAGAAGACATGTTTTTTGTTTTTGTTTTTGTTTTTTACTCATTGGAATACTAAGGTAGCTGGTATTCCACTATCATCTGGGAATTCTCCTATCTCTATCCTCTGTCTCCCTGTAGAGTGCTGAGATGATAGGTGTGCTATTGAACCAACTTTACTTGACATCTGAGAATCCTAACTCTGGTCATCAAACTTTTGAAACAAGTGCTTGTTTCTTCATGTAGACACACCTTTCCAGAGCCATTTTTTTTTTTTGAGACAGGATTTCAATATATGACTTAAGGTGTTTTACAGGCAAGATCCTATTTCAGTTGGCTGAAGTACTGAGATTATTGGTGAACATAATCACACTCATGTTTTCCGATTTTCTTAAATAATTGTTTTAATGATTTACTTGTTTTCTGTGTATGAATCTTCTACAACCATTTTGCAAGTGCCTTGTTTGCACGACTGGTGCTTTTGGAGGTCAGAAGATGTTTTGGAATTCTATAGAACTAGAATTAGTGACAGTTGTGATTCACCATGTGGGTGCTAAGTACCAAACCTGGCTCCTCTAGCCACTAAGCCATCTCCCTCCCCTCCTCTGATATTTCTAATTCTCACCAATTGAAAGTGCTCCTTCTTTGTTTGGGTCTCCCTCATATATTTCTTATGCTCTCATGAAAATATTTGCTCTGTCAGAACCTTTTAGGTCAATTCTTATTTTCTCCCAGATATCATGCACTACCTTTATCTTTCTGGCAAGCCCACTGTAGCTTGTAATTTACATTTCTTTGAGGAAAGACTTTGCTAGGGGCCATATCTCCTAGGTGTTTAAAGGGATTATAATTGAAAGGAAACTTTAACTACCCTCCTGGAGTATAGGGAGGCTCATGAAACCCATTTAAAAACAGAAAATGTGATTGTAGATGCAACACTGGGATAAGAACAAGAACTGAATAGTTTCAAACAATTCTGAATCAGAAGCAAAAGATAAAGAATAGTTCCCTAATGGTAGGCAGGTGAGTTCACAGCTCAGCAGGAACAGATGAATACAAAACACAGAATTGGAGACTCAAAGGGAGGAAAGGGATAGAACATCAGTAGTTTAGAAAGCATTTTTTCCCTATGGAAGGAAGAAACTTCCAGAGGAGTGGTTCTCAATCTCTGGGTTTTGACTATTAGCATTGCATTTAGGGTCCAGCCCACAGTTACCTGGAAAGAGCCAGCCTGGTGTGCCTGACTCACTAAAAAGGGGGCTGTTTTCATCCTCTTGACTCTCTTACCTCTTACCCTCTTACTGATTCTGTCCCTTCCTTTCCCATTCCCCTCTGCGCCCTCTCTACACACAGTCCTCACTGGTGAATTCTCTCTGTCTCTGTCTCTCTCTCTGTCTCTCTCTCTGTCTCTCTCTCTGTGTCTCTCTCTGTGTCTCTCTCTGTCTCTCTCTCTCTCTCTTTACCTTTATCTCTCTCTCTCTCTCTATCTCTATCTCTATCTCTCTCTCTATCATCTCTATCTCTCTCTCTCTATCTCTCTCTCTCTCTCTCTCTCTCTCTATCTCTATCTCTCCCTCTATCTCTATGTCTATCTCTATCTCTATCTCTCTCTCTCCCTCTATCTCTATCTCTCTCTTTATCTCTATCTCTATCTCTATCTCTGTCTCTCTCTCTGTGTCTCTCTCTATCTCTCCCTGTATCTCTATCTCTATCTCTATCTCTACCTCTATCTCTATCTCTCCCTCTATCTCTATCTCTATCTCTACCTCTACCTCTACCTCTACCTCTGTCTCTGTCTCTGTCTCTGTCTCTGTCTCTATCTCTATCTCTATCTCTCTCTCTGTCTCTCTCTGTGTGTCTCTCTCTGTCTCTCTCTGTCTCTCTCTTTATCTCTATCTCTATCTCTATCTCTATCTCTCTCTCTCTCTACCTCTATCTCTACCTCTACCTCTATCTCTATCTCTCTCTCTCTATCTCTCTCTCTCTCTCTATCTCTCTCTCTCTCTCTCTCTATCTCTATCTCTATCTCTACCTCTACCTCTACCTCTACCTGTATCTGTATCTCTATCTCTATCTCTATCTCTATCTCTATCTCTATCTCTATCTCTCTCTCTCTCTCTCTCTCTCTCTCTACCTCTACCTCTACCTCTACCTCTTTCTCCCTGCCCTTATCTCTGAGATTCCTCAGAATGGACCTCCCCATTCCATCTCACCATACTGCATCTCTACGAAACATATCTTGGCTCTTTCTTTTTTATAAAACACAACAGTGACCTCTTTGGCAAGCACCTATCTGCAAAAATATTTACATTATGATAAGATTTGAAATGTAAATACATATTATATTCAATAAGAAATAAAAAAACAAAAATGCTGGGAGCAGAGGAGGAATGCACAGGGGTGCCCCCACCTGCCCAGACGAGAAGGGGGAACTAAGAAGAAAGGATTGTGGGAGGGAGTTTCCGGGAAGGGGGAGTGAGCAGGATGTTAAATAAATAAGTTTAAAAAATTTAATTAAATTAAGTTAAAAAAGAGTACTTGCTGATCCAAGTTGCCTCCCAACACAGAAATCAAATGAATTCCAACATCCTAATTCAAGCTCCTGGGAATCTGATGTGCTCTCCATGCCTGTTCAAGCACCAGCATCAACCCCACCCCCAACCCTACTCCACACACACACAACACAAAATCAAAACTAATGTAAATAAACATTTGTCTTAGTTAGAGTTTTTATGATTGTGATAAAATACCATGTCCTGAGATATTCAGGAAATAAAGGGTTTATTTCATCTTACAGCTCTTCAAGAACTACTGTTGGTGATTGAGCAGAAAACCTTAAATCAGCACCAATGACTTTCTTTCCAGAAACCAAAAGCAGAGAGCTGTGGCTCTGTTCCCTGAAGACATTTTACATATTAGAAATAAGTAAATCTTTGCTCATATGCCTACCTTTTCATCTATTTATAACAATATGAATTTTGGGTAAAATAAGGTTTCCTCGAAGTGCCTATCCTAAGTGAGGTGAAAAAGAGAGGGTAAGAAATTAGTAATGCAAGCCTCATTCCAAAGATGGAGTCACTGGAGCTCAGCTCAGTCTTCTTTCTATAGAGAGTGTATGCCCACTTTTGCCAATGTCTCCTATCTCAGAGACCCCCATTATCCATCTACTGGAATAAAGAACGATAAGTTTTTCCTCAGGGACTTCATGCCTAATTGCTCTCCTAGTTATTGTCCCTCTAGTCTTTGTCATTGATTTTGTTATTGATTGAGGTAAGATCTATATCTCTCTATTGTTCATATCTATATATCTTTGTATTTATCATCTATCTATATCTATCATCTATCTTCACACACACACACACACATGTACACAAACACACACAAACACATATAAGTGTAGAACTAGACTGCTAGGATTTTCTCCAATATAATTCCATTCCTGACCTTTGGCCCTCACTCTGGCCCTGGGAGCTGTCATTCTGTTAGTATCTTGGGATACCCAGGCTTCAAAGGAAACAGTATCAGGTCTTTAGAGTTAGAAGGAAGAACAATCAGAAGTGTAGCCAATGATTGTTTAAGCCAACCTATAGTTTCACAAATACAAACTACTACTCAGAAATGGGGCATTTCTATTTGGTTTAGTCCATATATTCACTGTCTTTCACAGTGGTAGCAACAATGGCCCATTACAAAAATAAAAGACAATCAGTATACTGTACATATGGATGTTTAACTGTTATCTTTTCCTATCTGCATCCCCAATACAAACCATATATCTTAATACAAATACCCTTTCCTTCATTCTCTATCTTTGAAATCTTTGCCTTCCTCTCACTCATCCATCTCTCCTTTCATATACATAGATCACATCCATGTATACATGCATGCATATTCCACTGCACACATCCATAGTAGCTACAGCTACATTTTTCTTTAATTAGTCTTTTAAATAGAGTAAGTGTATTATATGAGCAAGAAAAAGTGTGACAATCATTTCTAAATTATGCTTCAAGGTACCAGCAACATCACCCACTTGTGAACTTTCAAAACCACCAGAAAGATGGGCTTGACAGGAGTGACTCAGTAGGCCAGATGGCGAAACATACTTTATGTTTATTTGAGGTATAAAGGGGATTTAAGTATGTAGAGTCAGTGTGTGATTGAGCCCAAAGTCTCCACCATGTGTTAAGTAATTCTGACTCCTAGGGTCTTAATTCACATCTCCTCCTGAAGACAAAATCTTTGCCTTGATTATTGTCTGTCTATGTAGCTGTGTATCTGTCTATGTAGCAGTCTGTCTGTCTGTCTGTCTGTCTGTCTGTCTGTCTTGTTGTGTGTCTGTGTGTGTTTCTAGATCTGTAAAGATGCAAGTGAAGGCTCGAGGACAACAATGTGTGACCTCATCAATGATCTGCCACCTTAGTATTTGGGACAATGTCTCTCACTAAATTTCATGTTTGCCAACTTATTTAGTCTGACTGGGCAAATGAGCCTCCTATCCTTCCTCCCTAGCACTGGGATTTCAAGCATGTGACCACATTTGGCTTTTTATATTGATTCTGAGAATTCAACTCTGGCCTTCTTATTTATACATCAAACATTTTATCACTTAAACTGTCTCCCCAGTCCTCTGTTATTCTTGGTTCTCTTACATAGTCTAGTTGATAGAAGAGTTACATTGCTGAGTGGTATGACTAATGGATACAAGAATTCTTCTCATCTTTACCAAGCATTCCATTATACTTTAAGACTAGGTATTGTTTTGAATCTATGCAATTCTTACCTGGAGCATCCCTGTATCCTTAGGATCCAGTTAGGCATCAGTATTGATCACCAAAGTCACTGTTTTGGAAAACAATTCCTTTTATTGAAACTTCAGGATCAATTGCCATCACTGCGCAGGAATTCATGCCTACTAATATAGTTTCAACTTCTTCCTCTATGTTGTGATATTCAAAAACAGATGAATGCACAAGCAGGATAGACAAACAGACTAAAATTTGTGACTTGGTATTTAATACCATAATCAAACCCCAAAAGTCTTCTTTACAGGCAAGAATTATACAGCAGAATTCAATTGCACATTAAGGACACTGCAAAAAATTAATGGCCTGTCATGTTTTTCAATATTAGATTTTCACCTAGCTCCTCAATAAACATCAAATCTACTCAACTCTATTGCCATTGAAACACATATGTACAAATATACAGACACATAGATGTACAATAAACAGGGTTTATTGCCCTTGTTTCCAACTTTGCATTAGTAAAGCTGTCACAGTCCTGTCTTACATTGTTACTACTCTAGCTCTTTATGTTTCTGTCTGCTCTCTTTGTTATTTGGAGACTGTAAAACTTCAACTACCCTGAGTATTTATAAATTTATATATTTGTTAGGGGCTTTGGGCTTGTTGGAGTAAATGTGGCCTTATTGGAGCATAGGTTAGGTCTATCCTCTCTCTGTCTATCTCTGTCTGCAGATTACAACATAAAGCGCTTAGCTACTTCTTCAGCACCATGCATTCTGCAATGCTCACTGCAATGATAATGGAATAAATTCTAAAACTGTAAACAAGCCACTAATTAACTGTGTTCCTTTATATGACTAGCCTTGGTCAGAGTGTCTAATCTGATCCATAGAGCACTGATACTACCTTAAGTTGCCTACTACAGACATCTGCAACATGGAATGTAACTAGAAAAATGCCTGTGGATTAGAATGAATCTTCCCTTGCACAGAGAAATGTATAAGGCAGATGCTCCAAAATTAAGAAATGGACAGTGGAGTAGTGGCAGATATGGCTGGCTTCTGATGCCAGCTAGATGCTCCCTGAATTCTCTTCACCACCTTTGACATGGGAAGTCAAATTGCTATGACATTGAAATATGCCTCCTACTAAAAGGTGCAACATCAAGGTTACAGAAATGATTCAGGGTTAAAAGTGGGTGTTGCTCTTTCATAAGACCAGAGTTCAGTTCCTAATAATTAATTTACTGTACCTAGAATTCCAATATAGCTGATATTTTTTCCTGGCCTCCAAGGTTACCAGCCCTCAAGTGTACATACATATGCAGACAGACAAACATAATTAAAAATAAAAATAAGTCTTTAAAAAATACAGAGCAGGAACTGGAGAGATAGTTCTGTAAAGTATGTGCCTAGCATACAAGAATTCTTTGGCTTGATCACCAGCACTACATAAATTGCTTTGGTTGTACATGCCTGTTACACACATACCTTGGAGGTAGATAGAGGCAGCATGGTATGAAGCTTTAAATATCTTCAGCTATATAGTAATTATGAGATCTTCCTGTGCAAAATGAGACCTAGTATCAAAGACAAGTTGTAAAGCCTTGTCAATTTATGCTAACAGGCAAGAAGGGAGAATTATAGCCACACATCCATACTGGGAACAGTGTGACCATTTCTGCTTCTCATTAAATACCTATCAATCTTCATTTCCATGAACTACACAGATGCAGTGGTGTAGAAATTTCAGTGCAGTAATGGAAGGGCACAGATATCAAAGAGAAGTAGCAAGGGATATGGTAGGCTGTAAGAGTGCTCCTCTGGTTTTTGTTTTTCTTTTTTGTCTAGAGAAAATAAATCAGTATTAGCATCCTCAAGGGTATAAGTAACGAAAGTTGGACTAATATGCCTAAATCATGGAAGATTACGTATCTATTTAATGAGTAGATAGTTACTGTTTTAAAGAAAATAACAAAAGAACTGTATTGGCTATAGACTGATGAATTAAAGAATAACAAAAAAATCTATTTTCCACCTTTGAACTCATGGTTGTTGAACAGTAAAGTAAACCAAGTGCTTCCACACAACCCTATCTCTAGACTGTACCTTTGTAGCTGAACTTGAGAAGCTGTTTTTCTTCAAAGGGAACATCTAACAACTTCTCAATATATTTGTGGCTAGTATAACCATTGAGAAGGGAGCTAATATAATATAATTGTAGTGATGTAGGGACAGAGACAGAATCATCCAGAACCTCTCTCCAAAGAGCTAAATTGAGCATCCCTGAACTCAATAACATAAACAAACAAACAAATAAACAAACAAACAAACATGTGATGAATAAACTATTGAAGAAGATTCCAGTGGCATGTTCTCTGTCTCTGTCTCTGTCTCTGTCTCTGTCTCTCTCTCTCTCTCTCTCTCTAAAAGACACACACACACACACACACACACACACACACACAATCTCATAAACAAACTTGATATTACTGAAATAAGGAGGATTAGTCTGGGCAAGCATTTGATGGAGATTTTAATGTCAGCTGAAATATGAGATCACATAACTACTTTGAATTGCTATTATCTGAGTTTTCCTGCCCCACCTCAGATACTTTGGTGCTATATTCAAACATCCTAAGAAATTTGACATGACTTCTAATCCTCCTTGCTTTTCCTTCTGAGTGCTGGCATTAAAGGTGTGAGCCACCATACCTAAATTTTATACAATACAAGTTATTTATTCCGCAGGCTAGGCAAACATTGTACCAACTGAGCTATATGCTCAGTCCTTTACTTTCCTCATAATAGAATGGTGAGGCGAAAGGACTTTTGGTAGTTTTGAATGGGAATAGAGAAACTCTTCACTCTCTCATCATTGTTGAGACAATTAGTTGTTTGTATTCATTTTTGCCATTTGTCTTTTCAGTTTACTAGAAGTCCCTAAAACAAAGGACAGCCATTTTGTTTGAGCTTGCTAATTGATAAATATGTTCATGAACAATAAAATGTTTTAAAATTTAGTGATTATAACAATTGTTTCAGGAAGCCATTAAGTATCTTTTCATTCATTCAACAAACTGAAGCGGATGATCGCCCATATTAGGTAGTGTGCCAAGTACTGAGGACAGGGGGAAAAATGTATATAACAGCATTTCTCTTTACACAAGGCAGATGGTACATAGTCAAGGAAGCAAGATCACCACTTTGTGTAAAACATCTGAAACCTGCTTGAGGAGCATGAGTGTGGACCAGAAGATGTGTGATAGGAAGAAAGGACTGTCTGCCCATCAGGACATAGAATCACAGAGGAGACAAACCTCTGGGTAAGTCATGGAGGAATCATCTAGAGGAAGATTATTCCTGACTGTGAACTGCACTTTTCCATAAACTAGGGTCCTAGAGTACAATGAAGACAAAGTGAAATGAGCCCCAGCATTCATCTCTGTCTGCTTCCTGACATAGGATAGATATAATGAGACCAGCTACAAAAACTCCTGCTGCCATGACTCTCCCTGCATGGTAGACTATTCTGGCAAACTGTGGAATTTTTTCACAACAAAAGGTATAACAAAAAATGCAAAAGGGAAAATGTCCACTTTGCCCAAGGAAAGAAGGCAATGGAAAGTTCCATGGGCAGATGATGAACATCAAATGTTAACTGAGTCCTAAAGTTACAGTAGCATAAATTGAACTATGTAGGAAACCTTGTAGTGGTTAGATATATAAGGTGAGAGAAGGGTTTGGGATATTCTCTAGTTTCAGGCTTAAGGAAAAGTAGCTATGTAACTGGAATGATTTTTTTTTTTAATTTTCAGACAGGATGAGGAGCATTAAAGTTATACCACATGCTGCTGTTAAAACTTTTTGTTTGGCTTATGAACAGTTTCAAAAATGAACTTACAAGCTTTTACATGTTCTTTATGAATGACTAGGCCCAGTCATGGAGCATAAAGCAACAGCTTTATTGTCACATTTCCTGCAGTCCTCTGTGGACTGCAATTGAACTGTGAGACAGACCTTGTCATAGTTTAAAGAATCCCTGACCCGATAAACCATCCTTTGAGCTTGAACAAAGGTATATTTAAAGTGTTTTCTATTTTAAAGTACTTTAAAGTTCAGATATTCTTGTAGCTTGGAACATGCTGCCCCAAAGAAGACTTTTTTAGTGGACTGAATGTTTGAACAGAGGAAATTAAGAAAGGCCTCATGTTGTAGTTTTTTCTGACCTTCTCCATTCTTCTGCCATCCTGTCCTATAGCTCCTGTAATGTTAGATGAATAAACCACCATGAATCTACTTTAAATAAGATGATAAATATCTAGGAAATCTATTTTCCCAAAGTATGGCATAAATCCAGGATGGTGGCTGTCTTCTTTGTCATGTGAAGGCCAGCTTTGCAGAAAGAGCTATTGCATTAGGGTTAGGGAGAAGAAAACACTCCGTACATCATCCATGATAGTCTGAAGATCTCTCTCCTTAGTCTCTCATTGTTTGTATAGCCATCCCAGAAGAAACGAAGATACTTTAGAGATATATTTTTCTCTTTGACTGGAAGACTGCTGACACAATGGTCACTAAGAAATGGTTGGAAAGAAGTGAATGAAATCCTGGTCCCAGCTGCAGGATGAGTCACTGTCCTGGATAAAAATACTTCACAATTCTGGCAACATAGCAGAAACTTGGTAGGTAGGATCACATCCTATACCTGGATCGGGGCTTCTTAGTTATAGGTACCACAACTCCATATGTAAACATAGATGTTGTGACAGTTGCCTAAATATGTACTAGAGGGAGTCATAGTATCTCTTTATTCTTCTTCCAATCATAGACATGATCAATAAGTTTTCTTACTTTGTTTTTTCACTATGATCCTTTAATTGTCTTACTGAGGATAGATGGCCATGTTTGGCTTGCTCAGGTTGCCAGGACCTATGCTTTGACTGCAGTATTAGATCACAGCTTTCACATTTCTATAAGCTGTCTATACTTAACTGAAGCTAAAAACATCAAATTAAATTCACTTCCTAGTGCGTTTATGAAGGCTTTTGTGTCACATATATCTGTATTAAACAAATATGTTCTACTCTATGTTAATCTGTCTTGACCCTTATGAAGGAAGAAGGAAGTTTTGTCTGCTCCTAGGATACTAAATTGGTTCCTCTACCTAGCAATGGAGACCTGCCTAGTTTTTATTTTTTTTATTTTTGTCTTTTTGTTTTTATTCTTCCTTCAGCAGTTTTATAATTATCATTTAATCCCTGTTAACAGCTCTATCCTGCTACTGAGTAACAAGAACATTGCAATCCTATGTCATCAATTATATATTAAGAGGAAATAATATAATACTTTGAATCACTTGGGTGTCTTCAAATAGCTTCTGGCAATCTCTTCTGAAAAATAGCCAATTGGTTATGAGCTGCCACATTTTGTATCATCAATGTTCCCAGAATCCCTGTTTTATAGATTTGTTAACATCTTGGCCCTTTGTGGATGCACTGAAATCTTTAAGATCTGGGAACAGTCCTTGGTATCAGAGTATACCTGTGGCAGAAATTTTCCTGCCCAATTTATTTACAATGGAAGGCCTATGATTGGACAGGAAAAAGGGAGGCAGAGCTAAGGGTAGAAGAGTGAGAGGCAGAAAGAAACGTGGAGAGAGAATGATGAAGGTGAAATGGCTGAGGATGTGGACCCACGTGGCATCAAGTTAAGTAGATAGATATGAAATCTAAAAGTGTAATTGGGATAACCCTTTAAATTGTGTGGGCCTCTTGTGTATTGCGATTTTATTGATATATGTAAATTCATTCTTAACTTTAAGCATCTAGTGTTTTGATTTACTGGGTTAATGGGTATTGTGATATCTAACCGTGTGGATGGCACTTTTTGCATGAGGATGGCCTAGCACCCTGTAGGCAGTGGGGTTGGTATAGGGACCAGGACAAGAGCTGTAAAAGTGGGTGGAGGCAGCAGCCATGCCAATGTCTCCAGAGCTCTGGCAGCCAACATTAAGACCAACACCAGTGCTAGCATTAGTGCAAGAATATAATGGTTAAGCCTGAAACCAGCAGGATTCTCTCCTTTCTAATGACTCCCACTACATATGTCTTTGAAGAGAATAACAGAGCCTCAGCACTTACTTCCTTCTCCCATTTTGTCCTGTTGTGAGATCAATGTTCTTTTCAGGTTTCCCCACCAATATGTTTTGCTTCAATCCGAGTCTCCAAATAAAGGTGACACATTAGTCACGTATTAATATCTCCAAAATTATGAGTTGAAATAAATCATTTTTTCATGTGTGTATGTGTCTTTTGTACATATGCATATACATTTGTGTGTGTGTGTGTGTGTGTGTGTGTGTGTGTGTGTATTTGAAGGACAAGATGGATGGCAACAGTTTTCTTTTTTTGTTTGTTTGTTTTTTTCTTTTGTTTTTTTTGTTTTGTTTTGTTTTCATTTTTGTTTTCGAGACAGGGTTTCTCTGTGTAGCCTTGGCTGTCCTGGAACTCACTCTGCAGACCAGACTGGCCTTGAACTCAGAAATCTGCCTGTCTCTGCCTTCTAAGTGCTGGGATTAAAGGTATGTGGTACAGATGCTCGGTGTCAGCAGTTTTCATTGATCATTCTTCTTCTACCTGCTTTGCATCAACCTATGTAGTTGAGACTGAGCACAGAGATGAATTGGCCTTACAGAATACTTGTCAGGCCTATAGAAGGAGAAATGGACACTCTAGTGGGATGCTGGACAAAGATTGGCATTTTGCAAAGACATTTTTAACCCCTGAGCACCTTTTTGATTCAAAATAAACAAATATGATAAATTAAAAGTTTCATCTGTGAAACCTAACACTATTTATAAAACCATATGTGGAATAGCTCTTGAAGCTCTGGAAGCTCCTGGAATCCTCTTACACCATCTTCTTCCTCAAAGTAACCTCAAGGTACCACCAGGAATCCATTGAAAACTGCAGGGGCAGATGTTCACAGAGCTCACTATTAACCTAGAAGAATGTATACTGTATTAGAGAGCTTTCCTCTAGTGGCAGAGAGATATCACAACTGAAAAAAAAACACACAATAAACTTGCTTATTTATTTCATCCAGGTTATTTATGCACATGTTCATTCATATTCTAGTAAATTTTCTTCTAACATTATAGTGGCTCTCTAAAAAGACTTTCTGTGAAAGCAAAAAGACCTGGGATCAAGTTTCTGTGTAATAGGCAAGGCACACAAACGCTTGTGCCAAACACTTAACAGTGAGGGTGCAGAGAATAGTGTGTATCTTCAGAGCTGCAGGTCAGCCAGCATAACTGTATCAATGAGCTACACGTTCATTGAGAAACCCAGTCTCAAAAACTGGTGAAGAGTAACAGACAGATACATTCAATGACCTTCATGTGTGTACGTATAAGCATGTGAACCACACAGATTTATACAACATATACACACACATACATACATACACACATGAAATATCACACACTACACATGCATACATATTCACACCCCCAACACACACAATGTAAAAGTGTACATTGTCAAAAAAATCACAAACATTTCCATATATATTCAATATCTACTATGATATATGGCAATGCTTTCTCATAACAACTGTCTTAAACACTACTGTATACATGAACAAATGTATCACTGGACAGTTGGATAGATCTCTATATAGGTGGTTTTAAAAATTCTAATATTACTGGTTGTATTATGAGAGAATTTTATGTTTTTTAAAATACACTCTGCATTGTGCATAGTGAACATATCATATGGATTTAAAAAGAAGTCTATAAATAATTTACAATATCAAGATAGGAATCTCAGGCTCAGATCAGGATAAGTCAATCGTGACCAAGTAGGTGCCCCCAAATTATATAAGCCACATGAAAATTCACCACACAGATTGTGCCTCTGTGTGTTTTCTCAGGGAAACTCACAAGTCTACTAAGCTTTGAACCTGCAACCAAAGACAAAAGATGAGCCTCTCAGATGGAGACAGAAAATGTTTCAATAACTCATAAAGTGATTGCTGTTCTCCCTCGCTGTGGCAAGATGCTTTCCAATTTGACATATGCTTCCTTTTTCCTGGACACTAGGAAAGGAAGGTTGAAGAGTGTGGAAAGAGTAATAGGATGCACATATATTCTACTTCTCACAGATCTAGATAACGTGATAAAGTACTTCTTTGCCTGCTCCAGGACTTCTGGAACATTTTGTAAAGACAGGATCACTAGCCTAGTACTCTGTGTGAATCCAGCATGTGTAATCTGGACAGCTCAATTATTTACAAATAAATAATCCATACATGGTATTTCTGAGACTTTCCATTGGGAGAATGTATCAGAAGCTACAATTACTAAGTCTTCTAAACCTTATAGACACTGTATAGAAAATGATTGTGTTCATCCACCAAAGCAATCCTGGTGCCACAAACAAGCCATTAACAAATCATTGTCAATGTGATGCATTTTAGGATCCCCATGAAAACAAAACTCCAGGAATATCCATGATGGAAGTTTCTATACTGAGTTAATTAAGACAAGAAGACTCACAGCTGTGTGAGGTACTGTTCCATATGGTTGGGTGACAGATTAATGAAAAGGAAAAAAAAAAGGTGAGCTTACTTTTACTCTCTATATCCTCACTATAGATGTAAAGTGGCCAGCCATGTAAACATCCTCCCACCCATATCCCTTCCCTGCCATGATAGATGTACAATACCTAAAAAAGTGTCAAACAGAATTTATGGTTCCATCTTGAAGATGCTTTTGTCACATCAGTATGCAAATTAAGTGACACCAATGAAGAGAAGGAAGAGTTTAGTGTTGAGATCTTCTATATCTCTCCTACCTCTAGTATTTCCTCTGCGTGTACCAGAGCTTTGTTTCTTTTTAAATAACTCTTAGGGTGATTCACTGTCTGAAGTATATGCAAGTGTTTGCAATAAGGTTATAAGGGACACAAGTAGAATATTCCAAGCCATATCATCACAAGTAAAAATTTAAACAAGTGGCAAGACATTGAAGGTTATGGTAATATAAGAAAGGCTTTCTCTTGCATTTTTTTATTAGTTGAACAAACAGAAACAAATGCATCTAAGGATAGAGAGAAGAAAGACGTATGAGAAGCAGATATTGAATTTGGAGTCATGGAGCAATTATTTCAAGAAAATAGAATCTTAGGTATTAAAATGAGCTTGAATGACATAGTGTTTGTGTAATATGTGTAAAGCTTTCTATTTGATCCTTAGCTGCATAAACCCAGAGTGTGACATGTGCCTGTAACCCAGAAATCAGGAAGTCAATATAAGAAAATTACAAATTAAACATAGTGAGTTCTAGACCAGTCTGGGTTACATGTGACCGCTTCTTAACAAAGTAAAACAAGAAGAAAAAACAGAAGAAATGGAATGGACAGGAAAGGAAAGAGTGAAGAGGGGAGGGAGCAAAGGAAGGAGGGAAGGAAAGAAGGAAGGAGAGAAGAAAAGGAAGGGAGGGAGGAAGGAAGGGAGGGAGGGAGGGAGGAAGGAAGGAAGGAAGGAAGGAAGGAAGGAAGGAAGGAAGGAAGGAAGGAAGGAAGGAGTAGATCTAAAACTTGCTATCTCTTCAGCTATTACTGTGTCCACATTCTGTCAACAGACTTCTCTTGTGACAATACCAACTCAAGACCAAATTATTGTTAAATACATGAATTATGCTTTGAGAAGAGTACTTGTTATCATAATTCTGGACCTTTTGACTTTCTATATCATAATATATGTAATTATCTTCTACCTAAAACAGTTACTTCATGGAATTTTCTAGTCAATCCTGACTGAAGATTAAGAGTACAGTAATTGAAGGTCATCACCTCTTAGACTATCTTGGGTATAAATCAAATGAGTAAGTCTGAATGACCACCACATAGTAATAATGGCACAGGCTTAACTGAAAACAATGACAGATGTTCTTTGTATAGTGCTACATGCACACAGTGACTTCCAACCCATGCAGGACCTAAGTCCAATTCATTGAGTCTCTTTTTACAGGACTGATGACAAGCAACCAAAGTAATAAATTCATGCTCAGTTGCAAATCTCATTTTTGTTCCTAATTCATATATATCCAACACAAGTTTTATTTTAAGGTCTATACTTAAAAGTTCAGGTATATTCAATATTTTCTAGGACAAATAAGTTGTTTTGGAAGAAATGTATACTAACCCTTAACTGAATGCTGATTTTATATTGCACTGAGCTAGATACTTCCTATTCAGCTTCTGGAGCTTTTAAACTCTCTGAAGTTCCCTAGTTATTTTTTGTTTGTTTGTTTGCACCAAGATGCCTCTTTTTTTCCTTTCCATTTCATAACTCTGTGGGATCATGAAAGGTAGCTCTGTTCCCAGTTGAACTAAGCCTTAAATCCCCAGAAACCTTGAAGGGATACTAGGTAGGTCTTTCACCTGATTCATGAGCACTAGGCTTCTGTCACTAGCCTCAGGCTCCTATAGATTTGTGGCAATAAATCATATAAGGACAATGCCCCAACCCCCTCTACTTGCAGAAGATGTGACCTGTGGTCACATAGGCTTAAGACAGATCTCCATACTAATAAGACACCAAAAGGCCTGTAGGGCCTGTAAGTTTTCCTTCCCAGATATTCCTCCTTACAAAAGATATTTAATCTCAGGCCCACCCTGAGAAGTGGGGTATAGTTGTACACATCTAGTTTCCACCATGACGATAAATTCCTTGAAACCATGAACTGTCTCTTTTCACTGAGTTCCGCCATGGGGAGACATAGAGAAGGCCTTTGCCTATACAAGTGCTTTCTAATATTGCCCCCCCACTCCATTCTCATCTCTTTAACTTGTTACAGTGACGCCTGGATGTCTGAAAGCCTGAGAACCATATGGCCCTGGCCTCCTTGCAGGCCCAAAGACCTCCTAGCCAGCTCTCGCTGTCCCCAGCCTCAGACTGTTCTTCTCTACCCTGGAGCGATTTCCTGGGGTTTCCGTACAGCCCAGTGACAGCCTGGGTAAGTGTCCTGTGGCAGAGCAGACTTGGGACCCATAACCTTTCATAACTCTATCTAAAAGTATTTCAAAACTCATTGGAATTGTTTTCATAGTAATGGATGAGTATCTCCTTTGTTTTAACCTAAAGAAGTATGACCCAATTTGATGATCTAATACAGATACCAGAGATCAAGCTTGGATATTTCTCAGGCACTATACACTTTGATTTTTGAAAGAAGATTCTCATGGGCCTAGAACTTGCAAAGAAGTGTAGGATGCTTGGGCAGTGAACCACAGGTTTCATTCAGTTTGTCTCCTTCTCCCCTAAAATTGGATTATAAGAGTTCAACATTGCAAGCATTATCTCACTTGCCTTTTTTGATTGGTATGGAGACTAAATTCAGAAACTCATGCTTTCAAGACATGTGCTTAATCAAGTAGGCAGCCTGCCATTCCTTATTCTCAAATTTTTAAGTGCTTATCTGTATCTACTAGCCATTAAGGAGTAGATATGTTGTTCAGTTAAGCTGGGCAACTCTAGAACCTCATACAAAGCACATACAATACAGTAGGCTTTTAATACACATATGTAGAATGAATACACATGTGACTGCTCACATGAGAAGTCAGTTTTAGTATAATCATCAGAGAAGTAGAGAAACTGACAAATAAGCATTGTAATAAGATGATACCTCAAATTAAATACATGTCTCACTAAATCATCTGTGTAATAAGTCATAGTTCAGCATGGCTATAATCCCAATACTAAAAAGACAGAATTATAGGGATTTTAAGTTAGAGGACAAAAAGCACTCCAAATGCCTCTGCAAATCACCAATATGCTGAGATAGAACTTTTAGCAGAAAATTGATATTGTTCTTTTATCAACATGGACACAATCTAATGTAACACCAGCTTTATAAAAGGAGAGACTTTTAAAGTTACTTATTTTTTCTCTGTCTCTAAATGTTTCTTTCCAATCTGTGTATTCAAAGTTTTCTAGATGAACAAAACTGATAAAATGAATATAGATAGATGGACGATAGATAGAGGATTTATTAGAATAGTTAACAGACAGTAGTGTGGCTAATCAAAAAATGGCTGTCTACCCATGGAAAGTCCAAGAATTCAGTAGTTTTTCAGTTTACAATGCCAGGTTTCTCAGTGTACACCAGAATCTTGGAGAAAACTCTAGTGAAAATGAACGAATGGATTTGCCATAAGAGTGAGGGCAAGCTGGCAAAGGCCAAAAGCTTCCTTCTTCTATGTCTTTCATATAGGCTGTCACCGAAAGGTATGATCTGACTAATGGTGGAATTTTTTACCTCCAATGTTCTTGATTAAAGTTGAGTCTTTCCACTTCAAATCATTTAACTAAGAAAAATCCCTCACATCTTAATTTACATGTGTAGGAAAGGCCATGTGAGGACATGAAGAAGGTGACCAGTCATTAGCAAGCCAAATAGAAACCCTCAGCAGGAAACAAATGTGCCAACACCATGATCATGGACTTGTAGTTTCTCAAAACCATGAAACAAAGGTCTGTGTGTAAAAGCACTGTGGTAATTCTACTTCTGCTCAAGCTGACTTAAATAGATACCAGTGAAATAAATTTATTTGATGTCATGATAATCTCTATTATGAACTTGCTTCTCTATGGAAATGAGTGTAAAAGAGTATGTGCTTGTGTGTGTGAGTGTGTGTGTGTGTATGTATGTGTGTGTGTATCTGTGTGTATTTGTGAAGACCCCTTCTAACTATGGATGGAACCTTTTCAAAGGCTGTATTCCCAAACTTTGTAAAAACAAGAAAGCTAGCAGAGCACCAGCATTCAGCACTCATCTCTCTGCTTGACTACATACACTGAGACCAGATGCCTCATGCTCCAGCTGCTATGACTTACCTGATATGATGTACTATGTTTTAGAACTATGAACCAAAATAAAAATTACATTCATTAAGTTGCTTTTTTATGGACTTTAACATACCAAGAACAAGAAAGATATTAGCTAATACAAATGTCCAGGAAACACAAAGGTGAAATCTAAGAAAGAATAAATGTACAATTCTCATCAGAGGTAAAGTTCAGCTCATCTGAAGGGACTCCAGAAGGTTCTCTAACATTATCAGAGTAGGCACTTGTTGAATACACAATAGACACAGGCTGATTTTTATTTATGAATATCTTTTACTTGTTTTATAGTCTTTTAATAAAATGAATATGCTCAATTATTTTTACATAAAGAATTAAATCTTAAATGAATACTTGATACTTCAAGACAGAGTATTTCTGATTTTTTAAATAGGTGATGATATCTTGCAATAATGAGAACACTAATTCCCATCAATACATGTATAAAGCAGCAGAAGTATGCAGATGGCCTTCCAGAGACTGTTGGAATAACAGTCTTATGAATACACAATAATAATAATAAAAAAAACGAATGAAAAGGACCAGCAAAATGGCTTAGTCGGTTAAGCTGCTTGCTCCCAAGACTGATGACTTGGTTTCAATCTCTGTGGCCCACATGATCAAATAGAGATTAGGGTCCTTTAAACTGTAGGTTGATTCTCACACACATACACACACACTGAAGAAACAACCATGAAGCAGAATAGTCTTGAGGGTTCTTGGTAATCTCTACCTGGATCCAGGACCATCACTTTAAGATCTCTGTCAAAAGCTTGACTCTGTCAGACAAGATTCTTTCCTCCAGCCTTAGATACTTTTGTATTGCTATTGAAGGGATATCCCTAACAATGCAACTTATGAATGAAATCTTGTGATGGGGCTTGTTTATAGTTTCAAAGGATGAATCTATGATTGTCATGGTTGGGAGCATGGTAGTAAGCAGAGACTGCTGAAGCTGAGAGTTTATATCTGACCAACAAGTTTAGGAAGGGAGAGAAGGTAGAGAGAAAAAGAGAGAAAGAACCTAATAAAGAGGGCCCAAGGCAAAGAATATAAGCTAACCCTCCATTACCATTTTAAAACCAAAAGCGAAATTAAATTAAATTAAAACAAAAATGTTGTGATTATAAAGATGTCTTGGTGAGTGGAAAGATTTGCTAGGCAAGGAAGAGTACCTCTGCTTAAATTGCCAACACACACATAAAAGCTGAGCATGAATGGTCTTAAAGCCTGAAAGCTCAGCACTGACAATGGATGTAACAGATTACCAAAAGTTCACTGGATACTGTAAGCTAGTTGAAATGAAGTGTTTTTTGTTCAAGGAGAGATCCTGTTTCAAAAAACAAAGTGGGTAGCCTACAATGTAGATAAAAAGTTAATAGCTATTGGTGTATGGCTGACAGCATGAGCTTGGTCTTGGGATCCCATGGTGGAAAGATAGAACCAATATCTGAATATTATCATCCAGTTTCCACCCACATACTTTGGAATGTATCATGTACACACACAGAGACACGCGCGTGCACACACTCAGAGAGAGAGAGAGGGAGAGAGAGAGAGAAAGAAAGAAAGAGAGGGAGAGAGAGAGAGAGGTAATATTTCCAGTGTGTTCTATCTACAGATTTTTCTTCCAGTGGTGTCATATCTATCATTCATATAGAACTGAGCTCGTTCTTGAAGTATGTGTTTATTTGACTCTCCCCAGAGATTCTCTTGTCTTTTATATGTGATTTGTCCCAGTGAAAAACTGGCTGAGGAGGAGCAGGGCCATAGTACACAGGTAAAATGTGTGTTAGTTACAGATTGTTTAGAACTTGGGAACATGGGGAGACATAGCCCCTTTCTTTAGGAAGCTCCAATGAGGACAATAGAAGCCGTGAGTTGTCACTTAACAAGTTTCCCCATCACTTTCCTTCATCTTAGTTCAAAGGCCCCTGTGAACTTAAAATCTGAATGGAGAGGTGACTTTTTATTTTCAACTAAAATGGGCTAGCAGATGTTTCCCCCATCCAGTAGGCTCTGATTCTTGCTGTAGTTCTTCAGTCAACGTTTCCCCTGAAGTGATTAATCCACTTTTACTGAGTATCTGTCATACATACTCTGTACCTATTATGTCCAATTTATTCAGGATCACCAACCTTGATCAGTTATGCTCCAACCCTGTGTAAAAACAAAAGTCCTAACCCAGCAAATTCAAACAGCTTAGCTCTTGCACATGGTCACTGGGAGCTGAAGCTTATCTGTGTGACCCAAGGCCAAGGCTCTTTCCTCTTACTCTTTCACAAAGCTTGTTTTCAAAGTCTACATGAGACTTTGTCCATACAGTCTTGTGCCAGTTTTATATTTATACCTAACTATGTTTATTTTTTAATTCCCAATGCAGTAAAGCAGCTGATACTTCATTGAGAAAACAAATTGCAGGTTTTTCAGACACAGCTTAGTTTCTTCTTGCTTTTATATCTCAAACAGATTGACCCCGATTTTCATCTTCTGGTAAGCAATTAAGCCCATTTTAATAGTGGGTGACCTACATTTCCTAAGCTTCTATTTTCAATTAATTGTGATTTAGCCTTCTAGCAATTCATCTTGTAACATAAGATAGTCAATAAAAGTCTCAACACATCTGGCTTGGTTTGAATTTGCAGCATAGGGACTGATTATATGTGCCAAAGGAAATGTAAACTAAATAAACTCCAGCTGCTTGGTTGGGAGGTGATAAACGTGCTAGAAACCAGGGTAGCAGGTGCAAGAGACAGTGCATAAAGTGCTAGCTGAGTGAGTCAGAGAGATGAGTTTTATTCTTGAACCCATATAAAAGATGATAGAGAAATAATTCTCCGAAACCATTTTCTCAGGTATATATCCATGCCATTGCAGGTACTAGCACACACACACACACACACACACACACACACAGACTAAATAAAATTAAATTTAAAGAAGAATCATAGCAAGGCTAAAGATGAAGTTTGTCCCATCTGCTTGCTTAGAAGGTATGCGGTACAGGGTTGATGTCCAATACGTCATATACTGGGTGTGGTGAAAAAACACCTATTATCCACATACTCTGAATTTGAATGAAGGAGGGTCAGGAGTGGAAAGTTATCGTTGGCCACATTAAAAGTTTGAATTCAGCCTGAGACATGAGCCCTGGTTATTGTTTTGTTTTTTGTTTTTGTTTTTTGTTTGTTTGTTTGTTTGTTTGTTTTAATCTTTTTATCTGTCCATCCATCTATCATCTATCTGTCTGTCTATCTATCTATCTATCTATCTATCTATCTATCTATCTATCTATCACCTATTATCTATCTATCTACTATCTTTCTATCTAATTTAGAGATACCAATTAAAGTCAAATTGTTAAGTAAATATGGGGTTAAAGATGTGGTGCAGTAGATCACTTGACTTGCATTCACCAAGCCCTTGGTTCAATTCCTAGTTGAATATAATGCAGATGTCATGGCACACAGCTATATTTCTAGCAAGTGAGATATGGAGGCAGGTATGTCAGAATTTCTATGTTGTCCTTGACCACATAATATATTCAAGATAGTATGAGATGCACAAAATCCTTTCTTGAAATTAAATGAATGTTTTTTAAAAAGAAATCAGAACAAAGTCTAGAGAAGGACATGGACATGGCGTGAAGAGGTGGGTGGGGTTGGAGCTAGAGATAAGTGGTCTATACTGGCACCTCTGGAATAGCACACAACAAATGAGATTTGTCTACATGCAAACAAGTTTGATTTTTTAAAAGGATTTAAGTGCTGCAAGACCACTCAATGGGTAAGAATGCTTGGTCTGAAAGCTTGGGCACTTGAGTATGTAAAAAGCTGAGCACAGTTATAGGATTCCCAGCATTGGGGGTCAGAAAGTAAACAGGGAGAGTTCATTGTCCAACCAACTGAGCCAAAATATTGAGCTTCCAGTTCAGTGTAAGATTGAAAGCCATAGAGAAATTCACCAGATATCGTGTTTAAGCTGTTTCCTACATCCACATGGACTTGTGCATCAATATACTTATATGCACGTACCACATAAATATACATCACAAACACCACATTCACATAAACAGCATATCACACATACACACACACACACACATACACACAAATATACCTTTCAGCTGGGCATCAAGGGGAGACACTTTACTCATGAAGCAGAAGTTCTATCCATCTTTACCTTCCTTCCTTGAAATGAGTTAGAGTGTTTCATGGTTTGTTAAAGAGTTTTGAGTTATAAGGTGTGCCCACTGCCATTACTGTTCCCTGTAAAACTATATATTGTGACTTGAATTGTCACAGCAGTGTCCCCTTATTGTAAACTTACAAATTGCATGTGGGCTTAGCAATGGGTTATATGCTCAGACTCAGTGGGCTGAAGTGAGACTTGAAATGATGCCTTACAAAATTCTAGTAAAGTCACAGAGGAGACTGCCAAAGTGATGAAGGGCCAGGAAATCAGTAAACACCAAGGGTCACATCATCTGCTTTGCCTCTCTCTGTTGTCCCCATATTTTTTTTGCTAAAGAATGGAGCAACAACATCTGATGATTCACTGCCCTTCAGCACACACTAAGCTTTATTTGTCCTTTGCCATTCCAGTCAAAAAACAAAGCCCACCTTTAAGCTGGATCTGCAGATTCTGATTAAAAAAGAAAGAAAGGAAAAGAAAAACATAGCCATTATATCTATGATGACCGGAAACCTTGCATTACAACAACATAATACAAATATTAGGCAAGCAACAGCCTGATCTAAAATACAATGCCAATGAGGTCACCTATTTCAACTTCAATACAAATATGAATATAAATATAAAAAATATAAATGTAAATAAATGCCTTGCTGGGTAGAAGAATAGGATAAGAAAGTAAGTGAGATTGAAATATGAAAGAAACCAAGGATACAGAAATAATAAAACCTAAAATAAAGGACAGAGCTTGCATAAGAAAAGCCCTGGTGTCCAACATTGAAGACTTTTGATGCTATAAATGACTCATGGGGGAACAGGGCTCTGCTGAGCCATAAGCAATCAGCTTTTGACTTTCCCCATCTCTCTGTCTTACTTTTATCCAGAAGTAATTTCTTAGTATAGTCTTCATTTCTATAAGTGCTTTTTCATGGGACATCTGAAATCTCGTGTGCATGTGTGTGTGTGTGTGGGGGGGGATTTCCAGATTCTGATATACATCTTAAATAACACAACATGAATTCTCATGTAGTAAGTTTTTCAATGTGGTTCGTTTGTTTGTTTGGTTGGTTGGTTGGTTTTCTGAATGGAGCACCTATCTTGATGGTCATGACTTTTACTAACTCCTGATTCTGACCTTGGGAAGGATAGGGAAACTCCATATTGTACCAGGTACCATCCTTTGTAGCCTCTCACATATATTCCAGAACGATGCACTCCTAGCAATCTACCTTCTCTAGAATGGTGTGACTGCTATGTAAAAATTAACCACTTGCCCAGGTATAAATAAAACAATTTTACTGAAGGAGCCTATTCATTCTATTTTGTCGCCCCTCAGAAACTAGGACATAAGCCATCTGCTCCAGCTGCAGACCTCAAAAGTCCAGGAATAAGACAATAAAATCCACCACCCAATGAACAGTCTGAAAATAGGCACAAGAAAGGGAAATATATGATCTCATTGTAGGACATCTGTACTGGGCAGCCTATCCTGTGGTTAATCATTCATGACACAGAAATGTAACATGTCCGAGACATCTCAGTACTCACCAATTTTGTAACCTTAAAAATATAAAATAATAAAATATTTACCTATCTTAAGTCTAAGTCACTTTGCTTCTGAAGCTAATCTGCCCCGTAGAGTTGCTCTGAGGCCAGAAACTACAGTTTCCAGAGTTTAGGACCTTATTGTAAAACAGCAGGGGGATTAAGTCAAGTAGTTTTGTTCTATCTCTGCAGGAACTATGGAGTTCGAACTCTCAGGCTGAGAGTTGAAGTCACACTAAGAATTAGGTGGGTAGCAGCCTATCTCTGCTTTTTGTTCTGGGCACTTATGCATCTTTCAGAATGCAAGCTTGAAAAGTTCACTTCAGGTTTACACATAAATTGAAATATAAATTGAATGGGTTGCAACACACAATGTTTACATGTGTATCCATTAAGACTAACTATCTCACTAAGCATTCATCAGTTTTCACTAGCTCTACAAGTTCATAAGAGTTAACGACATAAGTAAATCATCCTTGAAATTTTGTATAGACAAACACAGTCGATATTTTATCTTCTGTCTTTGCACCTATAGTAAATCATTAGTGTTCTATTTATGGCCTTTGGTTAATGGTTTTACAACTTCTTGGAATATTCTCTATGTTCTAGGTATCTGCTGGTTGTCTCAGAAATAATTAATTTGTGACACTTGAAGACTGACAGAGTTCTCATTGAAGTTTTGACATCAGAAATGAATCACTAGCAGTCCTATAATAAAAAAGACATGAGTGCCTTTCCCTAGGTCATCATTTTGAAGCAGTGATGACCCTTGCATGTTGGTTGTTTCTGCAGAATAAAGGCTTTTTGTACTTGCATATTATTTGAGTCTGTGATCCTCCTTCAGTGATTCTTGAACACTAACATTGACCACTGTATACAGTGGAATAAGACAGCTCTTATCCTTTTGAGACACACAGCTTTTCATGTAGCTGAAGGATATAAGAATTTCTCATGAAGGGGCAAATTCCACAAAAATGAAATTATTGTGATCTCTGCCTTTAAAAATTCTCCCCTTGACCCCTTCTGGATATCTTGTCTCTGATTTGACTTTAAGGCTGGTGTTTTGTTAGCAGTTTTAAGTAAATTCATCTAATTAAAATTTGAATGAGACTCTGGTCTAATCCCTATAGTCTGAAAATCCATAACATCCACAGGTGGGGGGTTATACCTTTCAATGTAGGGAAACTGCCACTTCACCTGTAGAAAGGCTCTCCACAGGAGTTTGCAAGGTGTATCTATCTTTATTTCAAAAATCACCACCTGAAAATGTATATTAGCTAATACACAGACTTATATGCATATGTCCTCAGAGCATTTGGGTACATGTGCACACAGCTCCTACTCTACTAGTTCTAGAAAGTGATAAATAGCACTTGTCTCCCTTTATCCCACAAGCAAATAAGTGATCTAGCTACTTCTATAAAAAACAACAAAAACAGAACTACTGACTGTTCATGAAAAGGAATAAGAAAACTTCCATACCACAGCAGAAGCTGGAGTTTTATAAACTCTTCCTATGTAAAAACAAAATCCTGTTCACTCTATGTAGTCATCAATGGCAAGCTAACAAATAATTTTACAAAAATCCAACTTGATGAGACCAACAAATTTTTCTGAGATTTAGAGATAATAAAAGAGGGATTTCTTAAAGGAGGATAAGTGATCTCATCACTGCAAAGTCCTAACCTGCTGTGGATAATGACTTCATGGAAGCAGTTACTGAAATTCACCATATATTTACTTCCTTTTAACCTCCAAACATCACTTGAAGTTGAAGGTGTTGGTGGAGAAATAAAAGCTGCTATCTCATGTGATAGTCTGCTGAGTTTAACTATCTACTAAGGAGTGTCAATATCTCCATTACCATCACCATAGACCTGCACCCCCTCCATGTTGTTCTACTCTAGTTTCCATGGCTACTGCTTATGCTGTTCAACACAGCCTCTTGAGCTGAAAATAAAAGCTCCATAAAACAGCTGGAAGTCAATTTGTAGTATTTTTAGTATATCAAGCAGGTTAGCTAGGGAAGGAACAAATGGGCAGAGACTGGAAACTTTATTGAAGCAGAGATCAGATGTGTTTAGTAATAATTCTAAAAATAAACACAACATTCAACTTTAGTGAAAACAACTTGAACAATGGAAAAAGTCACATTTTTCCAATCAATGGAGCAATTCAGAGACAGGGAGTATTTCACCAAGTACTCTAGGTTAGAGGCTTAGAAATTAAGTCACCCTCACAGTTTTATCTTACTTATGATATAGATATAGTACACCTTCCCAGTGAAAACATAATAGCACACTTAGAGATTAACACAGAAAAAAGCTTTAATATAGAGTGTGTCTGGTTCTGGCTGATGACAAAGAAAAGACAGTCATGCTAGAAAATTTTGCTAATTTATGTACATGTTAGGCTTATGTATTCCTCATATGGTATCATCCTTAAATCTCTTTCTAGCCCCTGTTCAGGTTACAGTTTGGGCAACTTAAAGAGGCATCTACATGTCTAGATACCTGGGCAGATGGGGATTCCCATAGCAAATATAGCCAGAATTGTTTCTTAAACATATCAATGTTGTTCTTTTCAGATAGTTGTTATGGAGAATATTTGGTCTACTTGTAAGAATTATGCTAACACTGATACAAGCACTTGAGAGTTAAGATTGATTGTGACCGAGAGCTGTCTCCTTGAGCTTTCCCTTATAGAAATGTTCCTTGATATGGGAATGGATCTAAATGTAAGCAGTATGTAAGGGTTGTCTCCTATGGTGAAGTTGGAACCTGATTGAAGGTCAACAATCATTAGAATAAAAGTTCTCAGCATCTCTAATCTTCAGTTTAGCCACAAAATTCTCTTTCTTACAGTTTCTAACAAGACTGGTTAGTATAGTACTTCCAGGCTTATTAAAGGCTGCTCTCCTTTAGATAAATTCTTCTTTCTGTAAGTTAATATTTACTAAGCAAGTTATTAGTAAATTCTTCTTAGCATCAATTTTATTACTTCAAGTTTCTCCTGAATCATTTAAATACAGATTCAGGTATACAATGGTTTTAAAACATCTTTAGGTTCTAAATCTATACCTACAGAAAACAGAAAGCTATGTAAAGCAGATCAAAAGGCCAAGAGACATTGATTAATTCATTCACTCATTTTTGTATACATGTGGAGGAAAGCAAGGTATCAACTTTGGATATCATCTAAGGTTGCTTTCCACCTTAGTTTTTGAGCCAGGTTCTTCCACTGTCCCTGGATTTTACTAATTCAATTAAACTGGCTGGCCAGTCAACATCCAGGATCATCTTGCCTGCTTGTCTCCAAGAATGGATTTGGAGCTAACCACTGCCACTCTTGTTTTCAATGGAAACTATGAAGGTAAATCAGGGTCCTCATACTTGTGGAACAAGTACTTACTCCACTGTGCTTTTTTTCTCATCATCATTCTTTCATTTGTTCATTCACTCAAATTAGTAAATATCCCATGCAGTGCTTACTAGGATGCCTTTAAAAAAAAAAAGACCACAGACCAAATAACTTAGAAATGTTCTTTCATTTCTAGAGGTGCGAATAAAGGTTCAAGTTTCCAATGACTATTTATATGTTGAAGCTTCTTCCCTTTATAGATAGCTGCTTTACAGTTGTGTCCTCCTGACATTTCTTCATTTTCTTCCTTAACTATATCTTCACCTAACAACTGTTTATTAAGCTTAAAGAATCTGTTTCCTAACATAGCCACTGGCTGCAAAGAATACATGTAAAGTATAGGGAACACAATTAGTCCATAACATTCCAAATCAGTCTCATGTTCCCTTAAGATGTTACCTGTGGTTGACATATTCTCTTCCGTATGCTTTAAGATGGATCCACTAATCAGTCATCTGAACTATCAGTACAAAATTTCTAGAAATGTTGGAAGTGTTTGGGGCTAAAGAAATAGATGAATCAATAAACTTCTTTTGGGCATGAAGACTTGAGTTCTATCCTCTTCTCTTATGTAAAAAGCCAAGCACTGTGGTACATTTCTGCAATCCTAGCACTGAGAAGAAGAAAACAGGATACCTGGGACTGTTGACCAGCCACCCTAGCTAAATCAGTAAGTTTTACCTTCAGAGAAGGAGCACAACTCAAAAATAAGATGTAGCCCACTTTAAGAGTGGCAGCAAATATTAGCATATGGTTTCCATATACAACCATATACATATGCATGTACACATTTGACATTTGTACATACAAACTTGTAAAACATAAATACACACACACACACACACACAGAGAGAGAGAGAGAGAGAGAGAGAGAGAGAGAGAGAGAGAGAGGGAGAGAAAGGGCACATAAGGACAATATAATACTAAGAAATGATAGAGGTGAAAAACACTTTGTTAAGAGCTTCTGAGACAGGTTTGTCCTATGCATATAATGAATAGAACATTGAATGTGTGCCCTGCTTGCTTTTAATAAAATATAGTAAAAGCAAATGTCCAAAAGAATGAAGATTAGTGAGACAGTTTATCTCTATAGTACAAAAAATTGATGTGCATTATAAAATAGAGACCTTTTTTACTAATGATATAAATATTCAGTTTCTTTAAGACAGCCAATATCTGCATATTAGGCATAAAGAGTTCATTAAGAGATCTGCTCTAGGAAAATATGTTCATATATTGGAAAGGGTGCAATAGTTAAGAGGTTGATCATTATAACACTCTTTAGCAAATATAGCTATGCAATTTTTGTAGATTATATAGTACCTCTGCAAAGAAAGTTAAGATTCACTGACAGTGAAGTGCAAGTATCATGCAATCCATCATCCCAGCATAAGAGCTGTCCTTAAAAAGCAGGATACCTAGTCACTCAATGATTAAGGTAAAAAGCAAACTGAAAACAAGGGTGTTCTTTGATGTAATAATACCTTGTTCAGAAAGTGCATACCCACAGAGTCAGTTTTGTACCATCCAAACAGAACATGTCTAAAATCCAGTCATGCTCTTATTGGGCTTGTTTATTGCTGGTATAACAGCTTTAATTACATTAATTGCTAGCACCACTGCTTCTGCAATTGCTTTGACACTAAAAGTTAAGACAGCTACTTTTGTTAATCATTTGGCAAAAATGTTACTAATGTGTTGAATACACAAGAGAATTTAGATAGGCATTTGGAAGTTCTGTCTGTGTGTATGTGTGTGCATATGTGTGTGTAGCATAGTGGGTATGTACATGTGTATGTGCACATTCACCTGGGTAGCTCACTCATGAACTTCTAGGATGCTCCTATTTTGCTTCCCTTCTCCTAGGAACACTGGATTAGAGGTATGTGCACTACTGTGTCAAGCTTCCAAATATGAATTTCAGGAATCTGGGCACATGTAATCATGCTTGCTTGCGTGAGAGATGCTATCACCACCACCTGTCTCTTTCTTCAGACCCAGATAACAGTGAGGTGTACTCATTGGATTTGGAAACTCTCACTTTTCTCAGCTGCTGTTTGGAAATCATACACAAATGCAAACACAAAAATACATGTGGGTACATGTGCATATATGCACGATCATGCACATCTCCAACACATACTCATTTTGAGCATGGATCTAGAATCTTCCTCATTATCTCCATAACTCTACTATCTCTTAACTTCTTAAGCTGTCAGTACTTCCTTCCCACATAACATTCATTACCCATTTCAATTCTTGATATTACATACATTATCTTCTACATTATAATCCTTTATACACACTTTCACCCTTTCTTCTCAACCAACTGGCTGTGGCTGTCTTGTATTATGAGAAAAGCATGGCAACACTCTAATGTTTCTATGAGGACATCAGACAGTAATTGGCTTGGTCTATAGGTAGATGTTCTATTCTTGCCCATGGCCTCTATTATTTCCCCAAATTGTAAATTGTGCACTTAGCTACACACTGACACAACTTCTATGAACCCTGTTATTAGTTGCTTCTCCAGTAACTGTTACCAAGGTTTTGAGTCTTGAGATTATTGGTCAGAGGGGACTGTTTACTACATTTCTTGTCTATACGGAGAATTACTATTAGAGTGGACATTAATTACCATACACCCAAATGTGAGGATTCAGCTATCTTGGACTTTGAATATCCATCCTGTAAATTCCAGTCAGTAATTCAACAAAGCTCTGTGAAGTGCCCATTTTGTTCAGGACTTAGGTTTCCCCCTTCGCAAATATGTTTCTGGGATAATGTTGTAGTTCATCTTGGCTAGCAGCTGAGAAATGTGTGTATGGGTGAGTCTGTGAAGTTACTTCCTGGAATGACCAACTGAGGAGGCAAGATTTTCTCCACAGTAGGCAGCAACTTTATAAAATTCAAAATATAAGGTGCCCAGGGAAGAGATGCAGCTTCATTGCCTGCAAGCAAGTGAATTCACCCCATGCTGCTGAGTCTCCCTCCCCTTCTCCACTAAAATGACAGTCAATCTTCTGCAGCTTTCCAGCGAGGACTTTGAACTCTCCAGGAGTCCTTTAAGCCCCCAGAGCAGACTAGGACTGTTATAGCATCCAGTCTTGGAGACTGAGCAGGTACTTGGCTCTCAGTCTCCCCAGGATGCAGATGACCATCATTAAATTGCAAAACTGGTATCAGGTAGGGCAATCTAATGAATTCCCTGTGTCCTAGGTAATCACTCTTTTGGTACTCTTCCTCTGGAGAACCTTAACTAACACAGATGACAGGTGAACATTAGTCAGCCCTTACTCTTCCCCATGCTGCATGCATCTTCCATGCAGGAGCAGAAGATGCTTTAAAATTATGAATCTTAAAATATAGTGTTATCGTAAAACACTGCAGAGAGAAAGAAAGAGAGAGAGAGAGAGAGAGAGAGAGAGAGAGAGAGAGAGAGAGAGAGAGAGA
>NW_021620790.1:4408169-4463542 GCF_004785775.1 Grammomys surdaster | reverse complement strand
AGAGAGAGAGAGAGAGAGAGAGAGAGAGAGAGAGAGAGAGAGAGAGATCAGATAATGACTGGTTCCTAAAGATAATGAAGACAGTAAATAATTTTAAAGCATTCTCAGAATGTTTAACAAAACTTGAATCTATCTTCTCTGTATAATAAAGCCATATTATGTGGAATGAGCAACATTGTATGCAGTTTCTATTTTACGGTGGTGTTTTGTTTTATAAAGTAGAACAAGGTTCAATCTCTTTACCATCCTTGGTATAGCACATAAAGACAAAGCCAAGCTTGTCAGATGCATCCTAATTGGCTGGAAAGTCTAGGTTTTATGGCTTCACTTTATGAATCCCCAGGCATTAATATACAGGAGATATATACTTCACAGTAAAGGAGTTAAAGGACAGATGGAGCATCAATTAAAGGCTACAGGACCAACGTCAGTCAAGAGCACATTTCAGTAAGAATTTTACTCCTCTGCTCAGGTGTCTAAGGGACAACAACTTATTCTGCATTAAGCACAGACCTGGAAAGCTCTTGACCAATGCACTAAAGAAAATGAGATTTTAAGTACAAGAGTGCCATGTATAAAGGCTGTCCAACCTTTATAATCTTTATCTTTTTTAACAGAAAGTGAAATTTAACTTCTCCAAGTTTCCCAGCTTTTCAATACCAGATTTAGACTTCTGAGATGTCCAGATTTGAAGACTAAGTAGTTGACTGGTTTTCAGTCTTTCCAGTGTGAAACATTTATTGTTGGAGTACCCGACTGCTAAATTTAAAAACAATATTATTAAACCATCTTGCAATGCATGTTCCTTTGGAGGCTGTAGACACCTCAGATGAGATAAGTGGGAATATAATAATTTCAGTTTGAGGTTTTTATTGTTCTCTGCCCTAGCAATTGTCAGTGAGTCACCATTTGTTTGTTGATTTGTTTGTTTTTCCCCCTACCTTAAAGCTTCCATTTCTCTGAAGCATAAACTATTTCTCTTCACATTCTGTGAGTCTCTTTGTGTACAATATACCACAAAGGAAGAAGGGACTCTATTTTTATTCCAGCACATCAAGAAGTCAGTTATTCCAGGAGAGACAGAGACAGAGGCAGAGACAGAGACCTAATTCCACATATAGAAGGGAAACAGAAACACTTTTAAGACTAATGATGATAGGACGGGCAAGTGTGAACTAGGTCTAAATAAAAACATAACCTCTGTTAAAGTTCATGGTCAACCCAGCTCTGCCAAAGCTCTATGGGATTGCCAATAAACTTTTCTTTGACTATATTACATTTTTCTGTCTTTTAGTCTTTCAGTTCTTTAGCTTATGGCAACAAGAAATCCACCTACTTGCGCCTGCTAATTCTATCAGTCGAGTTCCTTTATGAAATCTTGACTCTTACAGGAGAAATTAAGCAGATTGCTCAAAATTATACAGCTAGGAATGCCAGGAGTTGATTGTGGCACACTATGGAGACTCAGAGGTATCAGCTATTTGGTTTGAGTGGCAGAAAAGATGACTACATAGCACATACTTGAAGTTTGGCTGTTTGTCACATTGTGGCACTGACCCAAAACATCAAGTAGTGAGTTGATCTAAAAGAAGGTATACAATCCTTCATTTTGATTAAGATTAGTGATTGATAGAAATACTCAGTCCGTTTTGGGGAGGCTAGCCTTAGGGAGGTGGTCATTGGTTCTATAAGAAAGCAGGATAAGCAAACCATGTAAACTCTGTGTGTGTGTGTGTTTGTGTGTGTGTCCCTATGAACATACATGTGAAGTCTCATCATCAACATCAAATTTATCCTTCAGTCTTCACTGTTTTCTCTATTATTCATTTATCTATCTATTTGCAATACATCTATACTGTGGATTTTAACACTTGAGTGGTTGTTGTAATGTTTTGGTAACTCAATTGTATTACTCCTATAGAGATTTAATTTTTATATTATATTGCATTATACAATGCAGATACTTATTATAAAAATAAAAGCATTAGAACAGTTATATATGAGACATGTGATAGCACATTTATGAAAATAATCACAAGACATAACTGTCTGGGAATCACCAACATATTTGATTAAATTGCATAAGATAAAATCACATATCAGAACTGAATAGTAACTGCTGCTGGTGCAAGGTTGGCAATGGTGTCTCAGATTTTTTTTTTTTTAATGCTAACCAATTTATGCCACACAGTGTTACAAAACATCAGCCTCCCACTATAGTGCTTCATGAGCCATTTTTACTTCTGGATTTCACTGTCTTCAAGCTCACTTACTAGATAGTACTGGCCAGGAATCCGCAGGGATGTTTTGAAAATGACAGTGGCACCCAGCTTTCAGATAACAAGGCACCCCTTCCATATATGCCTTTTGTCTGATGGCTCTGATGACCAACTTCAGGTTTTCATACTTACAAGACAGTTTACTGACAATACCATCTGACCAAACTCTCTACTGATATTTTCCTTTAACATCCATTCCTGCATCAACTTAAAACTCACATGTTAGTGAAAAATACTGTGTTGTCCTGGAACCTGGTCCACATGCAGGAAAAACTGCTTGGTTTGCATCTAATTGAGTTTAACGCTCAGTGCATAGCTTTTTCTCACCTGCAAATGAGCTCTGTTTTCTATTTAAAGTTAACATCTTCCAATCTCATTTAAATATTTTCCATTTGTGTGTGTATATGTATGTGTGTGTCTTTCATGGTGCTGCATATGTGGGGATGAATATCTATGTGTGTGCAGGTAGAGTGGTCAGAAGTTAAACTTGAATGTGTTTCTAAGACAGATTTCTTCACTGAGAAGCCAGACTCTCAGAAACTAGGGTGACTGGTGTGTAAACCTCAAGGATCCTGGTGTCCCCACATCTCCATGCTAAGAGTGGAAGTGTGTATATCATGCCTGACATTTATGTGGGGGTCTGGATATTAAATTCAGGCTCTCATGCTTATGACACATGCACATTACCCTTGCTATTATCACCCTTGTTCCCACTATATTTTCTATTATTATGTATACTATGCTGTCATGGATGGGAGCATGACCAAACTAATATTGTGAAGGTCAGTGTTGTCAACTCCTTACACTCTAGAACAGAATGTCAATTAGGAACTGCTTGGAGTATGTTAACCTGTGGGCATGCTGGTCAAAGATTTCCCTAGTCTGATAAATTGCCAATGGGACTCACCCCAACTTTGAGCATCTCCATTTCATGGGCTTGGCCCTGAATTGACTGGAAACAAGAAAGACAGCTAAACATCAGCAAACTTTCTTCCACCTCTGCTCTTGACTGTGAATATGACCAACCAGCTGCCTCAATTTCCTATCATTACAAGCCATACAAGTATTTTCTCCCTGAAACTGACCCTTGTCAGAGCATTTACCTCAGCAAGAAGAAAGCAACTAAGATAACCAATTTCAAAATTATTGAAAAGTGTCAAATGATCACTATTAAAACTTATTGTTTATTGTCAGAAGATGTGTTAGTCATGGAAGGTACTCATCATGTAGGATTCTTTGCTATGGTGTTGAATTTCATTTAGTGGATTCCTTTCAAGTTTTCATTGTGGTAGTAGATTTACCAGCTCATTTCACCCTGGAGTTTTACATAACAACCAAAGACTAAACTTCACTGTTACACAGTATCAACTGTTTCAATGTGATTGATTTGGAAATATGTCAGATTCATACAGTGCTAAGAGGAAAGAGAAGGTACCCTATGTCTATGACATCCAATGGCTGACGATAAAGCTTTCTAGCATGTGCCTTTGCCGAAGTACAGATTTGTAACTTATGGATGCCAACACTAATAATCATGATTTCACAAATGATATCACCAACCTAAAAATTACTATTTTCACATGGCTATCCCTTTGTTCATTTTAAAGTACAGATTCCATAAACAATGTAAAGATTTTGCTAATACTTATACATTGTTTACTGGGTGTAAATTAATAATTGCTTGTCTCTTCCTCTTTCCCTCAGCAATTAGAGGCTGCCGCTTCTACTCCAGATCATCCATTACCCACATGCCACATCTGTAGTCATCCAGTAGAGCTGTCATATGATCCTCATTGCTATAAATATTTTCTTCCTTCCAGGCTATTTATATAGGTCACTTCCCAAATTTTTCTGTTTCTATGGATATTGAGGTGTGTGAAGGCAGGCTTAATGAGGTATGGGGCGAAGATAATCCCGAGCAAATGCATCAATTGAACAGCTTTCAAGTCAAATTTATAATGATGACAAAGTCATTTTAGAAAACATTTCATCTATATATCACTGAGGAATGAAGCAGCCAGGGAAAATATTCAGCCCATTTTTTATTAGGGACTTGCTTTTGGGGACACAAAGTAGAGAGATAGAAGCATGATCAGGCTAGTCTCTCATTACCAAATCAGACTGTTCAATTTCACGGAAAAGACTTGCTTACCCAGGAACATTATGAGAAATTATAGAAAAACATCAGAAAAAAACATTGCATCCTTAAGACATGAACCGTATGAAATTAATCCACATGTGTAAGAGAACAATTCTACTTTAAGTAACAATCATGACAAGTATTGCTGACTACATTTGAATCTGGTCTAAAAACATAGTTTCCAATGATGGAGATTTGTGTTTCAGGGGCATATGGGAGCTGATGGTATATTCCAGTGATGATGTTTTTTAGTATTCTGTTAAACTCCACATCCACAGTAACCTGGCAACAGCCAGGTATGCTAGTCTCCACAGTTACCTGGCAACAGCCAGGTAGGCCTGCCCACTATAAAAGGGGCTGCATGCCCCCTCCTCTCTCTCTTTTCTTGTTCCCATTGACCCAGCACCTGCAGGTTGCCCTCTTTCCTCCCCCTTTCCCTTCCCCCTCTCTCCACGTGGTCATGGCCGACCTCCACTTCTCTACTCTCTCTACTCCTCTCTCTCTCTCTCTCTCTCTCTCTCTCTCGTTTCAATGTTACCCTGAGCAAGGGCTCTTTAGAGGGAGAAGAAGCATTATATATAGGAACTTTGCAGTAGCAGAAGCATTATAGCTGGTGACCTGGAGGATATGAGAAATCCTTGTGTTGGGCATGATAGTGTTTAATCAAAAATATGCATATGTAAAGCTGTGTGGGTTTGTGTTTGTGTGTGTGTGTTTGTGTATGTGTGTGTGTGTGTGTGTGTGTGTAAGTCAGAGATAAGCTGCTGTTTCTGAGTAGAGTTAACATTGCCTTTCCTTGTAGGCTAGACCTGTTTTATGTAGAGTTATGTAGAGTTATACAAGGTTTACAGCAGAAAACAATAGTAATGAAAGTACAGTAGAACCTTCCGGTTGTCAAAGCACACTACCCCTAACTAGGTAATTCACAAAATCAAGAGAATGGAGTAGGATTACACTGTTTCATTTGCATCACTTTAATTTAAACTGCATAGCTGATCTCTCCTTTGTGCTCAGATTTAGGACATGAGCTCTAGATTTAGGCAAATCTGATTTTGAACCCTGCTACTTGGTAATCTTGTCATCTGGAGCAGAATTTCATGACTCTGGCCAATAGAGCCTGCATACCAGACATTTGTAAAGCCTACATCAGACTCAGTGGGCTGTTCTATATAGACTCCCAGCATTCCAAACATGGGAAAAATGTACAAAACCATACTATTTAAATAATATTTATATAATAAAATTATTTGAATCTCGTAAGTCACCTTTTCTTCCCTCAAATGTAAAATGGTAAGAATGCTGTGAAATTCACACTACTTAACCAGGAGAGAGCAAAGCTGGTGAAGTGAGGGTTTGGAAGCATAAGGATCTCTGCTCTATCCTCAGAAACTGCATTTAAAATGCCATTTGTAGTGGTGCTTACTGGTAATCAGAACACTGAAGAGAAAGACCAGTAGAACCCTGGGACTCAATGAGGGGCTCTTTTTAAAATTTCAGGTCACTGGGAGCTCTGTCTCAATATAATAAACAAGATAGATAGTGTCTGAGAAATGGTACCTGAAGTTGTTGGTCTCTCTCAAAGTATATACAACCAAAACCACAAGTATCTGCATACAAGCACAGAAACAGTAATTACGTTCACATCCCTTAGTATATTCTCAGAGAACAATGGAATCTGTTTATTTTAGAGACTAAGGAACTACTTGGTGTTATGAGAAGAATAATTCCCTGCTCAGATTGCTTCAAGATGAAGAAATCATCTTCTATTCTGATGTCACTGCCCTTTTGTACAATGCTAGGGATAAGCTTCCTCATGGCTTCCTTGTAGCAGGGCTGAGAACTGTTGCTAACAGTCGTGGGTGCTTAGATGCAGAGGTATAAATCATTGTGCTGTGCCATTGATATTTCTCACTGCAGTGATACGATTTTTTGCTAATATAACCTAATGGCAAATTGACACAATTTATAGAAGACATTCCATTGAAAATTAAAATTTTAATATAAAGCATATGCATTCAACATTTCATATATATTTTAATAGCATCACAATGTTAAAAATAAAAGACAAAAATTATAGTACAGTATGTATATGCATAGAGCACAAATGCATTTTATTTAAGTATATGCATATAAATAAAAGTATATTTAAGTAATAATATGTACATTTCTATGTGCACTTACACACTTACATGAATATATGCACTAAATGTTTTGAGAGAATCTGTCAAATTTGTGTAAACACAAGGATTGTATCTTTAGAGTAGATTTCTTTCATTCATTTCTGTATATTTAATTACATCCATTTGGAAGGCTTCACGTTCCAGAAATACACACACAGACAGACATAACAAAAATAAAAACAACAACATCAAAAATAGTTTATAAATATTCACATTGATTTTGTAAGTTTTATAGAACTTAAAATTTTGAGTTCTGTGGCTATTTTTATAATTTCTCTACATTGTCAACCGAAGTACAATCTTGCAATTGATTATATGACAATATGACTTTTTTTATTACACAGAACTGAACAAACTATTTACTGAGTTGTCATTTAATTGTTTCATAAATTATTACGTGAAAAATCCATCCCAAAAGAGAACATTGACAAGCTGACACAATGTGTAGGATGAAAGAGGTGCACAAGAGATGATGTGTGAGTTGTAACTAGAATACCTAGCAGGGGAAGAAAAAGCCACTACCAGAACACAGATCTCATGGATCAAGCATTTTCTTGTATAGGATAGAGGCCAGCAAGGTGGTTGTTCTTCACTGAAGGTACAGTCACTCACTCATACTAGTAAAACAGGCTTAGTATTTCCAGGTATGTATAAAACCACATCAATAGAAATGGCACCCAGATCCTGGATTTGTTTAAACAAAGATTCCCTTTTATCTCTCCTAAGTGGCTTGGGATAACTCTCATATATAGTTTGTAGTTCTTCTGCTCATATGGAAACCTTTCTGTATCTTTGTTTTGGAGTATGTACACACATCCATGTGTAATTATGTTTTCCTGTGCGTGTGTGTGTGAAAGGTCTAGAAAAGAATATCATGTAACCTTCTCTGTCACTCTCTGACTTAATCTTGAGACAGTGTTTCTGTTTAAGCTTTGAGCTATCTGGTAGCCAGCAAGTTCTGTGACTCTCCTATCTCCCTATACAGCTCTGGGCTTAAAATAGTGTGTTGTCACACCTGGCAGTTCATATATGTGTAGTATTTGAACTCAGGTCTCAGTGCAGGTGCAGCAAGCACTTTTGCACTTCTTAACTCTTTGAACCACATGAGCCCTATGTATGCATCTTCTTCCATTCTCCTCATCTTCACAACAATCTTCATGTTGTTTCTTACTACGTGTTTGTCTTCCTCTCAGAGAAGACAACTACATCTTACGTTTAAAACCAACTTAATCTATTATCTTACTCATGTTTGATACCTTAAATTATAATTAAATAAAACAAGTCATGAGTGATTCAGTATTCGATAACTCCAGCATAGTTCTGAGAGCATCCACTTTTAAAATGATTGTTATAGTTTTGATTGTATATGTGTGTGAGCATGTTTGTGCACACATGTGTGTGTGTGTATGTGTGTCTTTTTAAATTATTTTTTAATTTTTTTTAATTTACTGGATGTTTTATTTACATTTCATATGTTGTCCCCTTACCCCATCCCCCACCCACCCAGGAACCCCCTATCCCCTCACCCCTCCTCCTGCTTATCTGCAGATGTACCCCTAACTACCCCCCCACTTCCACCTCCCCATTCTCAACCCCCCCCCCGGGGGCATCCAGCCTTCATGAGGCCAAGGATCTCTTTTCCCACCTATGCCCAGCAGGGCTCTCCGCTCTTATGTATACAGCTGAAGCCATGGATCCCTCCCTAAGTGCTCCCAGGCTGGTGATTTAGACCCTGGAAGCTGTGGTTGGTTGCTATTGTTGCTCTCCTCATGGGGCCACAAACCCTTTCAGCTCCAATGGCCTTCACTCTAACTCCTCCATTGAGAACCCCATTATCAGTTCAATGGCTAGTTGTGAGCATCTGCCTCTGAATATGTCAGACTCTTGCAGACCTCTGAGGAGACATCTATATCAGGCTCTTATCAGTATGCACTTCCTGATTTCCACATCAGCATCTACCTTTGGTGACTGCACATGGGATGGATACTCAGGTGGAATGGTCTTCAGATGGCCCCTCCTGTGTGTCTTTATGTATGAGTGCAATGCCTCCAGAGGCCATAGATATTGCACCTACTAGAGCTGGAGTTACAGGTGGTTGTGATCCTCTATCTATGTATGAGAAGAACTGAACTGAACTTTGGTCTGTAAATTCTTAACTGATAAGCATTTATTTGATCACTGGGGACCTATCCTCTGTGATACCTTTGACAGAAAAAAGTCACTATTACCTTCATCAATAGGCTATTGTGTAGTTTCTGATGCATTCTTCAGTTATAGAGAAAAACAATTATTTTGAAGGCATGTTGGGGATGCTTGGCTCATTTTGTGCCTCCATTTGATGTTTCTCTGTTGTTTAGAATAGTGTTGAAAGTATCTGTTTACTCTCAGACAGAGAGAAGGAGTTTATCTATGAAACAATTATTAGGGGATAGACATGAAACAAATGAACGCAACACACTCCATATTTCTCTTGTGGTGTTGGTCTACTTTTGTTATTACCCTGCATTCATCAACTTTGTCTTATCCTATTTTCCTGCAGCTCACACTGTGGCAATAACCAAGGAGCCCTCCTTAATAGCAATTGTGTCTTATGGTTTTATATTGATTTTTTTCCACCTTAGCACAGGCTGTTATTTTGATAATGAGCTCCATAATCTTATTGAAGATGCATTTTTTGATCCTCTTTTCTTACATCAAAGCCAGGGAGAGTCTTTGTTTCGAGGAGCCCTTGTCAGGCATGGAAGGTTTTCATTTGACCACACACTAAGTAGACCTGGAGCTACAGATTTTGGGCTAAAACTCTTTCCTTTAGGTGTTAGCAGCTCCTCCATGCTTTTCTATAGATCCTGTCAGTGGTAATGCCTCTGAGCTACTTGTCTTTAATGAGATTGCCTGCATAACTCTGCCCATAACCCAAGGAGACATTACCTTTCCCATTGAGCTTTCAGTTTACTCAAAAAGTGCTGACATTTTAGGCTTATTCTTTCTTTTGTATGTAAAGCTTAGACTAAAGGACCTGCAAGCTGGTGTCCTTTGGGTATCTTATGCAAGCAAATGCCAAACACTGGCTTTAATAATTGTTATAGTTTTCCATTTACCTCTAGTCACAGCTCATCAAGTGCATGAATCCATCTATGGTTTATGCTGAGCTTCACAAAGTGAGGACATAACCAGTTGCCCTACAAGTACAAAGTACTTATTTAGAAATGGAAATCTGTCACCCAACTCTGACCTATTGAGCTAGATATACCCCAAGCTGAACTCAGCACACTGTGTCTCAACAAACCCTGTGGGGCATTTTGAGGCATGTTCATTTTTTGAACCTTCCTATTACAGGTCATATAAGGACAGCAACCCCATTACACTTGCTTTTCAAGGATGGAAGCTAAGCTTCCTAGGGATTTAGCTAACTATTTGAACCACGGATTATTTTAAACTTCAAATTAGAGACAAACACAGTAGCTTAAAGAAAGATGAAACACAAATTGCATGTATAGTATAAAAAGCTCAGTAATGGGGATAAAGATGGCTTGATAGGTAAATTTCTTGGTTTTCAAAATGAGGATCCAAGTTCAAGCACCAAAATCTAAGTGAAAAGTTGGGTGAGGGTGTGTGCATTTGTATTCCAAGCACTGGACAGATATAAGCAAGTGGATTCCTGGCATCTGTTGGTGAGCCAACAGAGCCAAATTCAAGTGATCCAGGCTACTGAGAAAATCTGTCTCCAAAATTACTTGGAGGAAAGGCATCTAAATTTGAGGTGTGGCCTCCACAATCAAGCACATTCATGTGCATGCATATTAGTACATATGCATGCACACGTGTGTGTGTGTGCGTAAACATAGACACATACAAACACACACACACACACACATATTCACAGCCCTCATTATAAGAGAAAGCAATTAAAAATAACTCTTCTTCTTTCATACACTATATCTAATACAACTAGGTAAATTTGAAGAAGCAAAAATATGTTAATGTACAAATATTAACCCTATATATCTTCTATTCTAAAGAAAAAGTCATCAAGACCTAGTTGTTTTATATATTTTTGAAATACTATTATGAGCTGACATTTTTGGAAAATGTGGAGTAATTTGACAAGATTAATTTTATAACAGTAGATTTTAGAAGAATTAATTTTAAGTAGATCATTTCAGTCTTTTGATGTCAACTGCTGGAAAATAGTCTACTACAAATGCAACTAGGGTTGGGACAGCAGTTATCTACTCTTTCATAGAAAGTGTCCATATAAATATTAATCCTGAAGACTGCATGTTGACTCCCTTTTGTGCAAGGTTTCTATATGTCACCTGTGTAAATATGGGAAAGCATTAGCTTCCTGAAAAGGCTAGATCCCACAGAGGGAAGCACACTGAAACATTATGAAGACCATAGATAGCCACTGGGGAATCTCAAGGATAACAATTAGCTTCATTAATCTCAACTTGGTCATTTAAACATGAATCAATGTGACAATAAGACTCCATTTCCAGTTACTTTTTACCATCAAAAACAAGGCTATCAATAAATCAAATTGTCTGAGTAGGAAGTTTCGAGGAATGAATGCCGGGTGTCAGGAATCAGGTACATCTACAACTGTCATAGCTGGTGGCAAAAATGTGCAGGGCAAGTTACATTTCATTCCAGTGGCTTAGCTGCAACCAACCAGCTGCAAGGTGGCAAGTAATTTTTTCATTGCTGGTCCCTGTTAAATTAACAGGCCTAGTGTACAGAATTCTTCATTGTTTTTTTAAACAGCTTTTTTTGTTTATTTCTTGACTTTTACTGGAAAGAATCATCTGTATGTATATATGTATTCATATATGTTTATTCATTCTTTGAGTACTTCATACAATGTGTCTTGATTATATTCACTTCTCACTTCTCCCCCTATTTCTCCCAGATCCACTCCTTATCTCTGTCCCCACATACATACTTCCTTTAACTTTCTTGTATATTTTAGTGAAGACTACCTCATAGCACATGCCTCTGTCCTCTGGCTCACACAGTATTTCTACCCATCTGCAATAGTCCTTTAAATAACATTTAACTAAAAAATTAACCCCCAAACTGTGCACTTCTAAGTGCATATTATGAGAAAACAAATGAAAAATCTATCATAAAAACCCTTACAGTCATTAGACATGGTGGATATTTTATTTAGTCATAGCACTCTGGAGGCTGAGGCAGGTAATTATAATGAGTAATACAGTGTGCATCAGGCCACAAATCCCAGCAAATGTCTTTGATCATGTATTGTTAGATGTAATCTTATTACTTTATTTTCAAGATGTTAAAGCAAAGACTAGAGATGGAGCAGTGGCTAAGAATACTCTTTATACAGGCATAAATATCTATATCTATGTATGGATCCCTTAAACTCTCATAAAATCAAACAAACAAAAACAAAAATCAAAAACAAACAATGAAAAAACAGGTGTGACATTGTGCCTATCTGTAAACCCAGGAGTGTCAGGGGTTTGATAGATTCAAGCCTAGACCCAGTTTCACTGAGTAGACCTGTATCGAGGGACAAAGTAAGAAAGGGACTGAACAGCACACACAATATCTGCCTTTATTTTTGGAATGTAGAAATGTGAATAGCACATACACATATCCAAATAAGAATGAAGGCCTTGCTACATAGAAGACATGTTTTAGTCTTTTAATGTTTCAGAACATACAGAAACAGAAAAAAATTGTATTCATGTAGCCTGGTGCTAGGCACATAATGATAGCTTAAGAAAACATATGTTGATAATAATGAGCTTATTTCTCTGAAATTGTTAGGCTTGAATTAGTATAAAAAACATTGATCAATACTCAGGGCATTGTATAGATTGTTGGCAAAATAAATATGTGTAATTTAAATAAAGCATCTCCCAAGAAGATTGGGAGCTGCTCCAGGACAAAATTGGAGAACTGATGACTGAAATATGTAATCCATTGCTTAGATTGACCTCTGAGTAAGGAAAGTGCTGGATAACCAATGTAAGACTTGTGTACAAACAGACTCCAGGATGCTATAGAAATCACAGAGCATCACACTAAATAGGTTGAGGTTTAGTTGGTAAAATGCACTATGATCTCTGTAAACGTGAAATGCAAAATGCACCTGAAGAAGATACAAAATAATCAGAGTGAAAGGGTGGTGTATCTGTGGCTTTTCTGGTGGGTATGACACAAAAACCTACAGGAAGCAACGTAAAAGAGGAACATTTACTCTCAGCACACTTTGAGGAAATTCAATTCCTCGTGAGTATGTGGTATCAGGAATAGGAGGTTATTTTTCACAAAGTAGATTCAGTCAGAAAGCTATGTGTGAAAACAGATTAATCATCTCTGTGTCCTCCACATCTTCCTACCGAAACATAAACCACTTCATGCCAGATTTTTCTAAGGAGACTTATGTATCCATTTTGATTTAGCTGACTATTGTGTACTGAAATGTTGGTGGGAGCTCATTAATCTTGTTTATCAGAGGGCATCAGTTCCTATCCGGCACTGTGGGTACTCTAAAGTATTTCCTAGTAGCTGTGTTTAGATATCATGTACAGGCAGAGATGATGTGATATCATATGATAGAGCTCAGTATTCTTGACCTTTCAAAATCTCAATGTCTTCTGAAAATAGAAGCAAGCTATTAGGTTTCAATGAAAGGTAAAATGATATACTCATAATCTTATCAGAGTGCCAGGTGCATGTAGTTCTAATGTAAGAATGCATGCAGCACAGAAGTGCATATCCTGAGGAAAGATACACAAATGAAGTCCCTTTAAGCATTGAGATGTCTTCTGAGTTAGGATCGTCAGTTCCGTACATACTGCTTCATAAGATTTTGTTTCCTCATGGACTTTACTCTAAAAGTTTCCTGTTTTTCCACGGTGACTTTGTCTATGGTCTTCACATACTTCAGAAAATAGTCTTCATGTTATCATATAAAATGTGAGTAGATCTCTACCCTCTTATGAAAAGGGACCTTCATCAAATGCAGGCTGGTCTTTCACTGGCTGAACAGTGTTCAGGTAGATCTGAGTGGATGTTAGGTAAATATAACGAACTAATATCTACACGATCCAAACACTAGAAGCTACTAGCAACAAATATTTGTCTGACACATAAACCTGAAATGTGGTTCTGGGAGTGTATTTGCAAAAGGGAAATGAAGAATACTATCATAAAGCAATATATAACATTGCTGGTAATGTGGGGTGAGAATATGATTGGGTGGCAGAGAAATTTTAAACACTAGGACTCACACTTCTTGACTATGCTTCTTGTTTGGTGTTTTCTTTGTGAACACAATGAAGAGGGTGTAATGCTGATGTCCCCAAGTATTTTAGGTGACTTGTAAGTCTCCAAGTATGAAAGAGATGAATTTGATCATAGAAACAAATTTTTGTATCTTTTCATGAATGTATAAATGCAGGCAGGAGGGTCAGGTGGTTTACTTTTCCTGCCTCACTAAAGACCTAAATACAGAGCTCAGGAAATGGCTAAATGCACTGTCCTTTAGCATTATGACCTGGGGACTATCCCTGGAATAAACAAGGTAGAAGAGGAGAGAAGACTTTTGTAGTTTGTCATCTAGCCTACACATATACTCCACCAACACACACAAAATAAATCATACTGGCTCAGTCTGCTGCTCACAGAATTTTAATCTGTGAGCAGCAGACTCACACATATGGGAATCCCTTTATTATGTCTACACCATAGATTAAAGAGACTTAAGTTCCAATGAGATCCTAAAATTTGTTGCCAAATCTGTTCCTGAGATACTTTTATACCTGGTCATTTAGTGGTCAGGGAATCAGCTTCTTAATAAATTATGAGGCATTTATAAGTGAATGCTCAGTGGACTCATTCAAGCATGGTCCACTTGGTCCCTGATCAGAAACTCTCCAAATTCCATTTTTAACACACAAAGATTTTCTCCTGTGTATTGCAAAGGTGCATTTTAAAGGTTCTTATCCTAAAGTGATCTTGTAGTAAAAGAAACTTCTTGAGCCCTAGTAATTTGATGTCCCCAACTAAGTGTGCTATGTGTATTATTCAGTATATCTATTATACAAAATCATTACAAACAGAAGCACATCAAACTTCAGGCTTCTACAAATGACCAAATGAGTCACAGGATATAAGTATTTGGATAGAACTTGTCTGTCATGTCTCAGACTACAAGTTTCATCACTCACATTCACACACACACACACACACACACACACACACACACTAAAAAAAAAAAACAAAAAAACTATTATGTTAAGGAGAAGTCTCATCATGGACAATATTGGCTTCATAAGCATGAAAATCCAAGTTTTAAGCCTCACACCTAAAAGCTGAGTGAATGTGGCATTCTGTCTGTATTCCCATTGATTATGAAGCATGAGATTCTTAGATTCTAGTTTTAGGGTGAGCTCTGAGTTCAAAGGAAGAGCCTGCTTCTAAGTATTAAAAAGAGAACCAACAATAAAGACATTCTCAACACTATCCACAGGACTCTTTACATAATAGTGCCCCTGTACACATATGGGAATGTAAGGGCAATTGGAATACATGTAGTTGTACACATTAATATCAGTAAGCATGAACACATATGCAACATATAATTTTTAAAAAGTAATTCTTAAAATACCAAGGAAAAGTATGTTCAAGAATTTTCTATTGTCCTCAAGCAGCATCCCAGCATCCTTATGAAGCTGACACTTCATATTGATGGGCTTCCATACTGGGATTATGGGGAAAGCTAAAATGACCCATTAAAACTCCTCTCTCTCTCTCTCTCTCTCTCTCTCTCTCTCTCTCTCTCTCTCTCATTTGTATTCATACCTGTGCCTGCATGCATACTTATATTTGTATGTTGAAGCCAGAGGTCAGCATTATATATTTATTCCTTAGTCCATATATCTTATTTTTTGAGTAAGTTTTTTCTTTGTTTTTTTGTTTGTTTCTTTGTTTTTTTAACTAAACTTGGAACTCATCAATTTGGCTCAACCTGTTATTCAGAAAGCCCAAGAAGTCTCCTATCTCTGACTCCCCAGAACAAGTGTTGTAAGTATGCACCACCCTGTCCTCATTTTCTTTCCTTTTCCTTGCTTAGCATATCTTAGCTTACTTTTGCTTTCTTTTCTTATATGTACATATTAGGGAATGGGACTAAGATTCTCATGGCTACGTGGCAAACACTCTTCTCACTATGCCATCTCTAGTACTCAAAACATTGTATTTAACCACTTAATGTTTTGATGAAAGAGTCAATATTTGATAAAAAGGAGTCTTTACATATTTCTGTAAAATGCTTGTAAAACATTAGTTTGACAGAGTCTCCAAGACCATTTCTGAGTACTTAGTGATTTTTTACTTTATATTTAACCCTGTGTAAATTAAACATTGAGCTTTAATAATATTTTTCCAGTGTAGTTCTGACAATGTTCATGTTTCAAATGAGAAAAGGTTAACATAAAAGGAGTGGGAGGTTCAGAATATGACAAAGGAGCTGCATCTTGTAGCTCTAATAATCTTGGTGATTCCACAGTTCTCTTTCTAAACACTATAAAATTAGTGCAAAAAGTAGAGGCTTAGTTCTCCTTAGATGTAAAAGAGTCGGGTCCCTGGCATGAAGAGAATAATAAAACATTTGAAATTCAAGTAAACCAACACCTGAAGAAGGGTTTAGAGCCTTGTGTCAGCTCTTCTCAAACACAGAGAGGCCTTCTTGAAATAATTCCTGAGGCCCAAGGAGGCTGAGAGAAGGGCATGTTAATCTGAAGAAAATGAAACTATTTTTTAAAATATGGAAACGAAATAACTCAAAACTGCAAGTCTGTCTGAAAATAACTAGTTCTGATGAAAATCTCCAGAGAAAATAAATAATCCCACATCCATTTTCACCTCTAAAGTCAATAGAAAAGTTTAAAGATGTTTTCCAGGAAGAAGAACTGCTTATTTGTTACTCCATACTGAACAGCAAAGCAAGCACAAATCTGTAAAATTTGATGTGGTCTTCAATATTGAAAAAAAATTAAAGTGCCTTCAAAGAGTATTTCAAAATGAAAGACCATATCAGGTAAGAATATTGTAGCTGACATCATTATTGACACAAAAAAAGATGACAACACTGGCAGACAATATTCCATGTTTGCTAAATAACTGGAATGCTTATTATAATCCTAGTCTCAAGTAGAAGTCTTCTGCAAATATTAATACACCTAAACCACATTCTTTTCAACAAAGTTAGGCTAGTTCTGAATGATGTAGTAATTGAAGTCAAAGGTATAGCTAAAGAAGTTCTGAGGGAAAAGACAATGTTATCCATCACCACATGTTCATAGTTTACATTCTTTTAGATAGAATTTTTGATATTTTTTCCTCTTAAAGTATAAGCAACATTTGTATACATGTTATTTTATCCAAAGCCTTAACATTTTTAAAATTTATATGTGTATGTTCACCTTTTTATGAATGTTCACTCAGGTGTGCTCTTGAGTGTGGAGTCCTAAGGTTGATTTCAAGATCTTTTTTTATTTATCATTCATTATCTACTTAGGCAGTGTCCATTGTTCTTCTTTCTAGTCTGGCTAATCTGCATGATTTTGGGGACTCTAATGATGCCCTAACATCTACCTGGCTTTTTCGTTTGTTCCAAGGATCTGAAACCCAGTCTTCATCCTTTGATGGTAATCACTGTTGCTGTTGAGCCATCTTCCAAAGTCTAAAACTCTATATTGAGAGACATCTCCAGGTACCATAACCCTGTGCCTCTTGTCCATTTTTGTTTCCTTATGGTTTTCTGCCAACTATTATTTATACAAAGTCAAAAGTGTGGGGCAGCAACAAGGAATAATTTTCTGATTTATAACTTAGTGGAGGTATATTATTCTCAATGTGATAGTTACTCACAATGTCTGGAAAAGCCTAATTTTTCCATTTTTTTCTATATGTGAATTTTTTAGAACCTTGAATGGTAGCTCTTCAGCAGACTCAAAGAAGAATAGAGATTACTCAGGCATAGTCTCACACTTTGCAATCTTGGAAAAGTAACATAGTTGAGTTATTTGGGCATGTTATGTAAATATATATATATATATATATATATATATATATAGGTATAGGTATAGACATAGATAGATATAGATGATATAGATATATCATCAGCCAATATAATAGTGAGTGTTAATTGTCAATTTGAGAATATCTAAAATCATCAGATAAATTATCCTCTGAACGTGTCTGTAGGGTACATTATTGATGGTACTAATTTAAATAGGAATGCCTGTCCACTGTGAGAGGCATCATTCCCTGATTAGGATTCTGGACTATATAATAGTGCTAAAAGCGAACTGAGAGTTAGCATAAGATTCACTGTGCCTTCTGATTATGATGGCCATGTGCCCAGTTATCTCAAGCTCTCACTGTTTTAGGTCTCTTCTGCAACAGATGGTAACCAGGAACCATAAGCAAAAATGAGCCTTTTCTCACTTATCTTACTTTTGTTGACATAATTTTACCACAAAACAGTGAACAAAAGAAAGAAAATGATACCATCCTTCTGACAGTCAGATTATTGCCACCATGCTTTCCTGTTTTATCAATTACATAACATATTCCAACATAAAACCACTGAATCTATTACAAGAATAGACTAACCTCTCTATAGTTGATATTCTGATTTCCCTTCAAATAGATCTAGATTTTAAGGAGAGCATAGATATTACCTCATTATTTCTCAATGGGCACAGGACATTGAATGAGACCCCACAGTGCAGTAGGATGGCTGAAACATTCATGCATTAACATACCACATCTCATCTTTATTAACTAGAAAAGGAAAGTGCTTCCTACCCAGATGCTGTCTTCTTGTTTGTAATGTTGCCAGTTGTGCCCACTGTCGCTGAACATCAGGTGATAGCTTGTCACCCAGTCAGAGCTCCCATATCTTCCCTGTGTGGCCACTGCTGTAATCTCCACTCTATTTCCAAGGTCAATCTGTAGCCATGGTTGGGCATCGGAATCTGCTGGCGACCAACCACCAGTTCCTGGAATAGGATGAAAGAGAGACTTGTAATAATCTTGTAGAAAGTCAACATTTCCTATGTCAAAGATCAATAAAACTATGGGCAATTCAGCACAATTCCTGCCTCTGAACTTTAATTCCTTGTATTCTTAAAACCAATTTTCTATGCTGTATCCTAGGGCACCAGGTTCAGGGAAAATGCAGCATTTATGATGCCACTCACTCTCTCTTCATTCTTCCTTCCTTCCTTCCTTCATTCCTTCCTTCCTCCCTCCCCTCCCTCCCTCCCTCCTTCCTTTCTTCCTTCCTTGCTTCCTTCCTTCTCCCATTACTTTCTCTTTCACTTCTACTTTCATTTCTCTGTCCAAATCAGTACTATGAACCTCCTGCGGGACTCATATCTCACTGTGAAGGTGAAACTTAAAGAAGACATTGATGGAGCCTTCCAAGAATATTTATTCATGTAACCTTTATTCCCAATGCAAAGAATGCTGGGTGAAAAGGAAAGAAAAGTCCACAGAAGCATGTCAGTAGCATTTACAAAAGAAAGACAGAAGTTACGATACTGATAAAGGGAAATGAATGTGAGAGCAGGTACTCAGAAATACCTTTCAAAGACAGAGACAGTAATGGTGAACCCGATGCCAGGGTAGCTATACCTTGGAAGGTGGGATGTCTACAGCTCTACAATTGCTCATACATAGGGAGCAGAGAAGAGAATGATATATGCACAACCAGAATATGTGAGGAATCCTGGAACATCTCATGTATAATTCACTGCACTCACAAGAGCTTTGCAACATCTGCTTGGCATCTATTCATAAAATTTGAACTTTGTAGATAGTCAATATTCATTTTCTCATAAAAGTAAGAGTCAAGGTTTTTGTCTCCATCTCAAGGAAGAAAAAAAATAAATCAGTATAAGCTTTTCCTGAATTTCTACTGAATTCTCAAGTCCTCTTGAAATTGGGGTGTTGGGCATTGGAAAGTATCTTATATGGTAGATAGGTGTTTGGTGAAATTTAACCGTATTACTGGCATCTTTGTTCAGTACAGGTAGGAAGAGTACTACTAAGCATAGAGTAATAAATTCATCTCTTTCTTAAACATGAATGCTCATTTCTGTGATGCTCTAGCTTACTTCTCAATCGAATGGAAAACCATTTACTCAGACCTCAGCTTGGTAGCTCAGGGAGTTTCTATATTCTAGTTCCCACAGCATATTCACTCAGACCCAGACTTAGTAGTTCAGGGACATCCTACATACTCCTTCCCTCTGTACAGCACCTCACCATATGGGACCAAATATAGTAAAACTAGACATGGGAGAAGTAAGGCTTACTGATCTTAAAAAATATGTTGTATATGGGGACTATATTTCAACATCAACTATTCTCCAGTATTTTTGTTTAATTTCCTTTTATTTCCACCTTCTAAATAAAATTTGAATCATGGATGGAGAAAGGCCCATGATTGTCTTCTATTCTGCAATGTTTTCTTCTTAGTGGTAGGTATGCCAAAACAACGTAGGTACTGTGATACGCTGATCTTTTCAATACTTTTTGTATGGAGCAATGTACTTGTGTATATATGTGATTTATGTATGTGGGATGGAGTAAATGATTTTTTTAGCTATCTATAGTATTACAGCTATGATCACAAGACCATATCCTCAAGAATAAAAGCTGTAAGTAGATTTCCAATTGCCCTTTTCCCTCCTGTTTTCCTTTTTACATGATAGAGACAGTAAACAAAGTCGAGACAGTGCTGAACCGATTTCTGGGAAAGATGCTAGGTGTCAGTACCGTAATGTGGATGAAAGCTACCATGCTCTAGTAAAGCTGAACCAATCCACAGTAGAGATAAGAATCAATATTTATTGTGATCCAGTTATTGGGTACTGGAATTTACTGTCTTCAGTCCGCTTTTACTCCCTGCACAGTGTCCTGTGAAAGAAAAAATGTAGGACTGTGAAGGACAGCCTGGTTTCTTGCAGAGCACAGGCTAGAAATCTCCAGAGACCCTAGGTGATCCTAAGGTATGCATGCATTTCACCATATTCCAAGACTCTAGGCTCCTCACAGGAGGCCGCAGACCTCCATATATCTGTGCCTTTCAGTCACATTGTACAATGCTCACTAGCCCCTTCACTGGTAGAGGGTATGACTACAGGCCACAGAGCCTCAAGGCAGATCTCCGTATTAATGAGATACCGAAAGGCCAGAGCATCATAGCAGTTAAACATTCCTTCCCAGACTCTCCTCCATGCAAAAGGCATATGACATCAGGCCAGCTCTGAGAAAGTGGGATATAGTTTTTATCTTTCTGTCATGACAATAAATGTCTTAAGATCATGGATTATTTTTCTTCTTTAAGGTCTTCCATGGGGAACATGGAGCAGGCCTTCTTCTATAGAGCTGCTGTCTAATCTCCTGCAAAAGAACTTTCTGCATTTTCAGACACAGAGACCACCAATGCAAGCAAGCTATCAAAACCAGTTGTGACCAAGTCAAGTGAGCCACTGTAACTAAGAACTCCCCTCCCCATGGGACATAGCCAGAGCTTCTCTCTCTCTCCCTTTTGGCTGCTGGCAAATCTAGCCCATATACTCCCACTTTGTTCTCTGCCCCTCAGCGGAGCCTGGGGGCCCAAGGGCCTTAGAATCAGCCAGTTCTCTGCTGCCTTTTGGTCTGGGAACCCCAAAGCCAAGAGCTCTGTCCCTCCCCCTCCACGCCTCTGTCCCCATTATAGACCCTAGCCACATGGCTAGCCAGACGCTGGACTCATACACACACTACAACCCAACAAAATAATGTCTATCTCCTGACATAGTGGAAGAAAGAAATACACAAATTGTAAAACACTGGATTGCCTGAATTCAAACGCAGTTTAGAGAAATCCAGCTCATTGAGATTACTTTCTAACAGGAAAATAGTATGTCTGATCAACAGAAAATCTCAGGATGGGGAGATGACTACTGTGAAAAGGGCTTGCTCCCAAGACTGACCATCTGACTAAAATCTGTAGTAACATTGAAATGTAGGAACTAATTTGACATGAATACTCTAATTCAAACACACATACACACACACACAAACACACATATATACACACACAAACACACATACCCACACACACACACACACACACACACAATCACAGATGAAGTGCTGGTGGTATGAGAAAAGACCTGGAGATATGAAACAGGAAGGATTCAGAGAGGTGGATGGTTATAGTAGGGTAAAGGAGTTAGTTTAGAGAACCATAACAGCATTTTGAAATGCCACATCAAAAGTTATAACTGATGGAGCTTCCTACAATATATATGTAGACGTATACAAAAAGAGTTTAACTGCAGTTAGCCTATAATGTGAGGCAATGTCTCCCCACATACTATATACTTAAATAAGAACACCACTGCTAGGTATTGATTACGTATATGTTTACTGTTAATAAGTTTTGTCACTGGGATTTCCTATTCTCTTAAAAAATTACAAGCTATTGTCGTTGTTCTTGGTTGTCTTCCAGATCTCGAAGGCAAGGCTGCTGAGGTTTGGTCATTTGCTTACATTTTAATGTTAAATATTGGTCCCCAAGGTCTAGTTGCTCACAGCTATGAGAGAGTCTGTATGAACCCACGTGATATACACCAGTAACACTATGCAACCTTGCCATCTAAGTTATCTTTGATTTTGTGAATAAAGATATTTATAGCCCATAATTCAAAATAAGAGAGGTAGGTGAGTTTCTTGAGTTTCTGGGCTTTGGGTCTGAGGACATCGAAAAGGAGAAGAAAAGGGAGAGAGAAAGAAATCATCACAGGTTAGATAAATCATGAAATCCTAGCCAGGAATTTTAGCCAATTGGAGTTAAGAGATATACAGCTGGAACACTGCAAATTTTAACTTTAAATTTTTATTTGTTGTTACTGATGGAAAAATAGATTCTAATAACATAGAAGGTAGACATCTGCCTAGATCTAGTGCTGATTAAAGTTTATTATAATAATAAAAGTTGTGTGTGTTTGTCTGGGAACTGAATGATCAAAGTTAGAGTAGAAACCCCAATTCGAGATTAAACAATTAGGACAGCACAAGACACTGTTGGTGAAGACATAATATACTTGAGTCATAAGATATGGAAAAATCAAGCTTTTATTGATCTTGAACTTCATTCTAGAATCCACAATACTGGGAGTGATATACAGACTACCAGAGAGGTGGGTGAAGCAGGCATCAGTCTTAACTATTTCTGAATTATGTAATCTACAGTTGTGATTGCCTTGGCAATACATATCTACTGGTATACTAATGGCATGTATGTCATCGGAGTAAACAACCACTTTCTGATTGGACTTACGTCATGTTCTGCAAGGCCTAACAAAGTCTGGCTCAAAATCCATTGTCAGGCTTTAAATCCTGCTAAGCAGGGTATAACTCATTCCTTCTACTGTTAACTGAGCCAAGGACACATGGCTGGCTTTGCTCTAGGTTCTAGATCCTAGGGAAGAACCTAATACTTCTATTCTGTTTATCTTTGTGCCCATAAATAAGGAATCCTCATCAGAGAAGTAGGAATCCTCATCAGAGAAGGATTTTTTCCCCCAGTGGATAAAGATTAATATTAAGACTCACAACTTTTCAACATACGCAGAACAGAGAATATGGAGTGATCAGCTTTAAATGGGACAGCTTTTATAAGATTCCCTCTTCCCATGACTCTTTTATCATGTTGCAAGATGGTACAAAAAGGACTCAAAGAGCTAGAAATAGTGATTGTGGTGAAATGATATTTGCCAGACAAGACTATTCACTTATGAACTCAATGTTTCTATGGTTCTTTGCATAAGAGAAGTTCAAGACAGATAAAATGTCAGCAGAGACAGGGATTGAGCATCGTTTAATTCTACCTCTAGCTGATGAGCAACTATTGGCTTCCATGAGAGGGAATATAGAATCATTTTAAGGATGATCACTGAGAATCTATACATGAGAAGTAGATGGTATTATGCTTTGTTTACACAGAGAACACAAGCTACTAAATAAACCCAGATATTTCTCTATTTTTAAAAGGTAAAATTTCAAAGTGGTTTTAAGCAATGTCACCTGAACAACACTAAACCTTTACAGGAATTGGGTTGATTTGTATTTTTGTTGCTTTTGCATGTAGCATTTTCCTTTAGTATATTTGTATAGTAAATAACTAAATACAATAAATGAATATATAATAAACTTATGAGCAGAATAATGTAGGAATTAAGCCCTTTTGAATGTGGTTAACTTGTTTGAAATGAACATTTTCAACCCTTCATAATTTGCCCATTATTTCCAATAACCCCAGACTGGACTTCTTGTTCATGCTTTAGAATTATTCCTTTTTACAGATATTTATATGTAAGATAAAATTTTACTTAAAATATTTTATTATTTATCAAAATAAAAGACAGAACTTTTAAGGTGATAGCTCACCAGGTAAAGTGCTTGGTGTGCAAGAGCTCAGCTTAGATCACAGTACTCATGAAAATCCTGTGCATAAGTTGTGGCCTAGTTATAATCAAAGAGCACAGGAAGTGAAGGAAAGGAAATCCCAAAGCAAACTGGTAAGTAATACTAGCAGAGTGAATGAGCACTTGGGTCAGTGATAGGTTCCATATCGAAATAAGACAGAGAACAACTGATCACAAGATATTGAAACTTCATCCTCAATTACACTCCTGATCTTTAAAAACTGACATATTGCTCTAGCACTTGACTATATATTTAATTCCTAAAATAAATTTTAGAAGGAGCATGTTTCCTAGACCTGTACTTCCCATATATCACACAGAAGCCCTTTGAACAACAACCAGTTTCCATAAATGAAGTAGAAGTTTGCAGGGAAGACAAGTTGCAGTTCCAGTTATAAAACACTTGGTGGCCCTTTAAGTCACAATTCAAACTTGTTTAATGGACAAATCTAATTAATGAGTAAAACACAGTAAAAAGTAAGCAGAGTGGTCTTGAGGATGATAAGATGACTCACACAATAGAGGTAGCACTTTGCAAATATAAACACCTGAGTTCAAACACCAGCATCCATATTAACATGCAGAACATAGTGATATACAGCTGCAATCAGCTCTGGGAAAGAAGAGATAGGTAGATCCCTGAGGCTCAGTGACATGCAAACTTGGTAAGTTATAAGCTTTTGTTACAGGATATTTAATTATTGTAAGCAGAAACTTAACTATTAGGAAGATGGGTGGTTTAGATAGATCTCACGTTTTTCAGGTGAAAATAGGTGTGCCCTGAAATAATGCAGTTTGAGTATGCCTCTAAAAGCCTCTAGAGACAAGAATACTAAAGAATAGAATGTTCTTGTTTATGTTAAGACAAATTACTTGGAGAGGACCTGTGGTCTTTGTTTTATGACTAGAGGCACAGTGAGCTTAGAAGCATTGAGCTATCCCATTGTAAAGATGAAATGTTTCAATACCTACTGACTTGACTTGGGGCCTACCTCCTGCCAAGGGTTTGAAAGGCCCCTCTCTCTCTCCCTCCCTCACCCCCCTCCCTCATTTTGGCTTGGAAGACTCTATTGAAGGAGCTCTGGATAGGATGTAGGGATTTCCTCTTTGGGCTTTTAAGAACATCTGAGAAGTAACTGTCAGGATATAGGTAAAACAGTATTTCATTAAAGAAAACTAAACAGCCATCTTCAGTTTGGAGGAAATCAAGAGAAAGGTAAACTAGGCTGGTAGAATGACAAAGGTAGAAAGAGATTTATTATGAGATAGTAGTTTAGTTGTAGACTCAGGCTTGACAATAAATATCGTGTATGTGGTTAAGAGAATAAAGATCTCTCCCTGAACTAACAAGTTCTTACCTTAGTTTATGCCTCATGTGTAGTTATTGGTATAAATGTTAGGTAATTTACTGCTAGTAGTAGTAGTAGTAGCAGTAGCAGTAGTAGTAAGGTAGATGGAGTGTGAAGAATGACACATGAGGCTGTCCTTTGACAGATAAACACATACTCATACAAAAACTCACATACATTACACAATTAGAGGCACTTTTATGATTATAACACTACATCATGTATCTAAGAGTAATGACATTATGCTCATGTATACCTATGCCTGCAACATTCAGCAGGGCACTTGCTCCTCTTTTCAGAGCACTCTCCCCTATATAAAGTAGGGTCTGGGCTGAGGAAAGCCTCCTAGGAATGGGACACTGTTGGATGAAACACACAGATGTTTTTTGGGATACTGGGCACTCATAATATGACAGGATGCTTCAGGTGACTGTCTCTAATTTACTGCAGTTCCAGTTTAACAACTAACAAAGCTCCAGAGGAAAACTATGTGGGAACTTTACCAAATACCCAGTATGATTTTAAAAAGATTAAAATCCCATAGGATAAGGTTGGGAAAATGGCTCACTTATTACCCTTCTGGTCGACTAAAGCTGCCTAGCATCTACATCAGACAGCTTACCCCTCTCTGTATCGAGCTCTATTGTATCCCATGCCCTATTTTGGCTTTTGCAAACAAGTGGTACATATGCACACATATGCAAGCTAACACTACAATACTTGAGTAGCATGTGTGAGATCCTAGGTTCTTATCCCCATGAAACAGGCATACACACACACACACACACAAACAAACATACACACACACAAACACACACACAATCATGAAGGGCACACACACACAGAGGATAATATCATAAAAGAAATGCTTGCTGTAACAAATCATTTAGTTGCAACTATGACATATTTTGTTGCAGGCACATGACTAAAACTAACAAAGGTGCTGTGTTCTCTAGAAGATGGAAGTAAGAACACATGTCACAGTGCAAGGTGTTTAAGGGATATGACTGTCTCTTATTTTCTTTCTGATAATGACAAATAATAAACTACCAATCGCTACACAAACAAGGTAATTCACCAATCATGTTCTTTTTTAAGTTTTTCTTTTTAAGTTACCATGTTCATATAAAATACTATCAACTGGTAAACACAGGCAGCCCTGAAAGCTTACAGCCCTCAGGCTGTTGACATACTGCATTTATGAAGGGCTGCTCAGGAACTGTTTGAGATCTGGAGATTATGGTCAGACCTGTAATCTCAGCACTCAAGTAGCTGAGGCAGGAGCATGATCACGAGTTTAAGGCCAGCCTCACTAAGAGTAAAATCATGTGTCAAAGAAAGTAAGAACTGAGAAGAAAGGAAAGGGACAGAAAGAAGAAAAAAAGGAATAGAAAAGGGGAAGGAGAAAGGGAAGAAACAGAAAGAAGTATTTTAGAATACTCGTTTTATGACAAAAAAATTCATAAAAATTTGGTCAATATAGTTTCAAGTTCCTTAATTACTCAAATCTGTGGTGAATAAAATATAGCAGTAAGAATTGAAGGGGCAGAAATTTCAGAAGTATTCTAGAATACTGTGTCACATGCTGGAATGAATAAAAGCACTATGAAAATTGTTGAGCCAGCAGATAAGGAGAATGTAAGAATGAGATGTTAGATTCCAGCTGCTGCTCAGGCTACGTATTGTAGCCTTTCCTTTACAGAGATACAACCAAGCACCCTACTGAGATGCTGTCTGTGGGTCCCCAGCTAACTGACTTCCAGGTGCCAAGGTCTCTCCTTGGTAGAAGTGAGTTTATATCAAAAGGGGGGTATTGATGACCAAACATCTTGCTTCTGATTTGGAACTGGAGATCTTGGCTGCAAGCAGGCCTGTGCTGTGAAACATCCTCCAGCCTCAGAGAGTTAGGAGTACTCCTTTTTATCTACATAGGATCTTATTTTCTCTTCAAAGTCTTTCCATGTTGATGTCTGACTATATGTGGATTTGTCCATTCCACTAATAGATTCTAATAACCACAAATATATATCCCACTGTCCCTGGTTCTAAGGAGCAGGCCCCAAAACAGAACCAACACCATTTTATAATAGGAACTTGTAGAGACTAGTCTGGTACTTGTAAAGGCAAGTCTGGAAACTGGGCTGTGATGAGGTCAGAGCCCAGTGATAACCAGACACGAGTAGTTATCTGCTATGCACCTCAGGAGTAACACCAAATCCAACATAAAACAGTAGCCCGATCAGAGCACTTCATCACGCTTGTAGCCATGACTGGTCAATGTGATCCTCTGGACTAAGCCTCCTCAGCACCTGGTCATCAAATAGTCCACCGAGAGACCAATGTCTCCAGCTTCTTTGTGATCAAGCACCCTGCGAAGTCAAATTAGCAATTCAACTATCTGGAAGCCGCAGCCTGACCCCGCCTTCATGGACTTGGACCTATAACCCCAAACCATCAAAAGGACTCAGGTCATATAATCCATGAATGAATGATGTGTTTATTACTATGTTTATTTCTTTGGTAATTAGCAACTTATTATTTGTGTTCATTGTGCATATTGTTAGAGGCAAAGCATAGGAAATGTTGCAAAACCTTGCTGTAGCAATTGCCTTAATATATTGTCTTCTATGCATCATTAAAAAAGTAACTGAATTCCAAAACTTCTGTCTCTTGTCATACTCTCTCTTCCCTCTCGAGGAGGTTATGATCTCACAGTCAAATCCAGTATACGATCCCTGAGTGGAGAAGGACATGTCGCTCCTCTCCCTGCGAGGGATTCTAGCCACTTATCAATAGCCTGCTCAGAACAGATAAGAGTCCCTGCTCGAGACACTGGTGAAGATACATTCCTCCAGATATACTTGTTTCTAATGGTGAGGACTTCCCTGAAGTGAGCAATATGAAGATACAAAAGAAAAACTATATACCAAATCCTGCTCTGCCTGGAGCTGCTAGGACAGGAAAACAGGAAAGCTCTGACCTTAGGGAACCCGCAAAAGATGATGCTAGAAGAGGTAATGGGTAGACCAACTCTACAAATCTGACTTAGACCATTCTTCTTTTGTTTTTTTGTTACTGTTTGAGAGAGGATCTCTAGCTCAGGGTATCCTCAAACTGTCTTGTAGACCTTGAACTTCTGATCCACAAGCTTCTTCATCGATTTTTAGTGCTAGAGTTACAGGCAAACTATCACAATATGTTTATTCACTCCTGGGGAATGAACGCTACTCTTTCTGCATGGTGTAAATATTTTACCAACTATCCTAAAACCCCAGTATTGAACCTGTTTAGAATATATTAATTCAAAATAACACAGTTTCAGCCAGTTTATCTGGGAGCATCAAGCTTTCATTAAACAATCAGAAATGGTGGCACTGCCAATACGGGGCCCACAATGTTCTTACCTAATACATGAGACTGACCCCAAATGAACTCTGATTCTCTAAATCTTTCGAGACTTATGTCTTCATAGTCAAATGACTAAAAATGAAAAGCAACTTCCAAGACCTCCATGGAGTATTAGTGACTAGTATTGTCCAAGAAAGATGATGATGATGGTGATGGTGATGTGTGTGTATGTGTGTGATGTGTGTGTTTAGGGTATATGTGTGAGGTATGCTGTGGTCTGGTCTGATGTGTGTGTGATATGGTGTGTGTGGTGTGTTGCATAGTCTGTTTTAAGTTTCTGGTGTGTGTTTTTATTGTGTTTTATGCACTGTGTTGTATGTGAATATGTGTTGTGTTTTTTAGTGTGATGGTACATTCTGATATTTGTACTGTATCTGATGTGTGTGTGTATGTGTGTTGTGTAGTATGTGTGTATATTATATGCCAAAATGTAAAGTCAAGAACTCTAAGCCTTTTCTTTCGTCTTTGGACTTGGGAAGTTGACCATATATTCATGTAAAAGAACAAACTTCTTCATGTAAGCAAAATTTTCATTGCAGAGGTATATGATCTGAACCACTCAGTGCAAACATCTCAAAAATATACATTCAAATGAGGGAGAAGACTTAAAACTCAAATGATAATGTTAAAGATTATTTGCTATAAACTCTGTTTCATAGGAAAGATAGCCATAAACCTTCTTTCTTTTAGGAATACTAAGACCTCTATCATTATTTCTGTTCGGATTGCACAGAGTAACTTCAATTTTCCCCTTAATTGTTGAGCTATAGATTATATCTGGGTAGTTATATCCTTGGCTAGCAGCTTCCGGATTTCCTGTTGACAGCATTCTGAAAGCCCTGCTGAAAGAATCTCCCAACTCAATCGTTTCTCACCGCAAACACATCACATCTGGGACACAGAGATCCTACTTAAACCATAATTACATAGAATTACTTGGCTTCCTCAATAAATGGCCACTGATTTTAGCTTAGTGATGTTTCCAGGGCTTTTCAGAAGTAATTAATGCTCTTTCTTGCTTTTCTTCTTCTTTATGTGAGATGAGATGAGAGTTGAAGTGGTGTGAAAGGGAAACAACAAAATCCATTTGCTAAATCCACTCCACTGAGAAAATAACAATGCTTCCAGTGTAAGGGAGACTTTAACCATCTAGTCCTCAACTCCTTGGCTGGTTTGCCAGAACATTTATTACAAAACAGCTGTGTTAGTGGTGCTATTTTTATTTTATTTTTAAGTTTTAAGAAAGTATTTCATTACTAATAATATATATTACACTTGTATTTCTTGGGCTTGAATCACAGACATCTTGGATTCCCACTTTCATTTTGGACAATCATTGTGTGTGGTATACATTTACTAGCTATATACTTTCTTCCTGTGTATAGTCAGACTTTAACATATTCAACTCTAGTGTTATACGTTGGAAGTAAAATAATTTACACATTTTCAATGCATAATGGGTTTTATGTGGCTTCCAGGAGATTCAAATGTTTTAAATGAAGCTCAAGATTTGCAGGGAAATTCCTTCCTCCATTTGAAATGGTTCAGCAGGTTTGCATGCAAGGAGATGAATTGTTGAATAGAAAAACACTGAATTAAATAATTCTTATTGGATGTATGAGGAAGTCTTAGGACATAAAAGAATTAAACAAAACTTACATGTTTCATAAATTTCTGGAAACCTACAATATCGACCAGGTCCCTCCTAGATGTTTTACAAACTATAATTTTTTAAAGGGATCAGAGTCTGAAATCAGCTGAGCTGTCTGATGGATAAAGCTGGGATTTTCAGTGATTTACCAGTAATCCATCCATGTTGCTGTAAGTGGCCTCTCAGTCATAGCCCTTGTAAGTAACCCCAAAACACTCCACAGTTCTTTGAGCTAGACTCAAGTGTATTCCTTGCTTGTGATATCTTAAGTGCCCTGTCTGACACCATCAAAGAAAATGATAGTCACCACCACTGAGCCTGCAGGCAAGAGGAAGAAAATTTCAGTTGAACAAAATTTTAACAACTTGGATTTCACCTTCAAGAAAATAAGAGTACAATCCCTAACACTGGTGTGGAAACCTGTTACAACACAGAAGGTATATGTTAATTATTGTGACAGGAGGAAAAGTGAATGAATAGACTATGTTAAGTAAACCTAAACAAACCTTAGAAATTAAAGGAAGAATGTGTGTTCTCTCAGTAGCATCTAAGACTCCTTTATAATACTCCTTGTTCCTGATTATTCACTTGCCGTGACAAAGTCAGGAATCTTTGAAATTCCAAGTTTGTTCCTGTTGGAGGACTGGTTAGATTTCAGATACCAAGAAGTTACATTATAACTAATGTAGAGTTTTGGCATCACCTAAGATATGGTAATGCTTAACTATGATTATCAGTCTGACTTGTTTAATGGACACCCAGATAGCTGGTCAAATACTTCTTGTTATATCTGAGAGGATGTCTCTGGGTTAGACTGGCATTTGATCACTGCACTGAGTGGGGCAGATCAATTTTAATCTGTGTGAGAAGATGCCATGAAATTCCTTGAATAGAGATAAATAAGATAAAATAAGAGTGGACCTGAAGTGAACTTGTCCCCTATATTTGGGCTGAGACTCTTGCTTTCTCCTATTATAAGCTTGCAGGATTCCAGGCTCAAACATCTTTGGACTTAAAGAGTTACATAGGCAATTGCCTATTCTCAAGCTTCTCAGATGTCTGATCACTCAAGAATGCCTTAGCTTCCCCAGTCCTCTAGTTTGTAGAAAGCACATGAGGGACTTCTGAATTTCCATGACTACAACTACATAACCAAGTTTCACCACAAACCTCTTTCTGCATACCTGTATAATCTATCATATACCTAATTGTTTATTGTATTTCTTCACATAGATACTCAAATGCATATATATACATATATATATATATATATATATATATACATATATATACATATATACATTCCATCTTTAGAATATCCTCATGAATACATACACCAACTAGTTCTGTATCTATGTGCAGTTTTATTATACAACAAACTTTCCTTTGCTTCAGTTCTTCCAGGCTTCACCCTTCTTGACCAACTTTTCTGTCTTCTTAATTCCCTTTAAGTTGGATGTACTTTGATGTGGTCATTCTACATTTGTGTGAGAACTGTGGTTTTTAATTGACCAAACACCATACTCTGACAGGTGTTTATTGCTTAGCAATTTTAAGCCATGCCCTTAGAATTGAAAATCAATAAATCAATATATATATATATTTAAATCAATAATCTCTAACAGTTTAAATCTAATTTAGAACAGACGGCTATGTGTTTGTGTTTGTATTTGTGCATGTATCAAAACTGGTGCTTACATATTTAGAAGAGACAGTGATTTTGTGTTGGTTGAAGACAGAAAACATAGAAATGAATATAGTTAACTAAAACAGGCTGCTGATATATTATATTGTTTTGGAAAATGCTACATTAGAGAGGCTGTGATGCACCTCAGTTGGTACAGTGCTTACTCATGGCTTGATTCTCAGAACTGTATAATTCACTTATGTCACTAAAAGCCTGTAGTCACAGCAATGAGGAGAAATAGGTTGGAGGATCAGAAGTCCAAGGTCATCTTCACCTGCAAAGTGAGATCCAGGGCAGCTTGAGTTGAAGACCAAGTTGATAAAACAACAGAAGAATTCTGCAGCTCCAGTGACACAGTTTTGTATGTTATTTGTGCCAATATTCTACTGTACATTTGAAATCTAACAAGGCTGTAGAATAAACATATACATATTCACACACCCTAAGGAAGCATCATAATAGAAGACTGTATCTACTAACTTAATTGAGCTAAGCATTTTACTATGTATAAAGATGTCAAATTATCACACCATGAGTTTAATACATACAATTAATTTTGTTACTTATGCTTCAGTAATACCATAAGGGAAATAACTGAGCTAATAAGAATTATACAAATTTATTTCTCTGCATATTACTGAAGTTAGGAGTATCTTCTAGACAGAGACATGTAGAGGGTGCCCCTGGAAAGAGTGATTATATGGGAGGAGAATTTTTAATGAATTTCTGTCCATATTGTACTGAAGTGTAGTCTCTTTGGAAACTGGGATAAGGGTAATTTGTCTGAGACAAGAGGCTGATGTAGTGTGAGGTGAAGCAACAAGTATTTCTGCTTGGTACACAGCAAGTTTATCCTGTAGCTTTCTTTTTATTTATATGCTACATAAGGTTGCAACATGACTGAATTTTAAATATACAATTCAATACTAATGGAAAAGTTCTCTGATATCTTGGTGAATACCAGTGTATTCAGCATTTTGTAGCTGTCTAACTATTCGCTCTAAGGAAGGGATATATTTGATGTCTGTCCATTCATCAAATGAAAACAGATATTTAAAGAACTTCATATTGAAAAGAGATGCTCAGGCTCTTATTCATGTGGATTCTTGATAGTTTATAGGTTGGAAATAAGTCTATTTGAGAAGAAGAAAAGTAAATCATTTTTTTTCTGCAATGCTCTCTAGTAATTATTACTAGATGATGTTTTCTTGCTTGCTAAATTTTTCACTTTCTTTTCTATTCACAGAACAAAATTTGTCATTTACAACATTACCATACTTTCATGTTTTAAAATAATATAGTCATAACATATGTTCAAGTATTCCATATGTTGGACATATAGTTGCATACACACATACATATTCACTATTTTAGTCTCTCATACACACATACATTTTAAGTTCCTTGAGTTCTTGGGTTATGGGCTTACATTCCCAAAGGGTATCCAAACTAAATTTTAAAGATATTTATTTTTATTGTTGTTCAGTTTATATATATGGTGTTTTGTATGTGTCTTTGTGTGGATATTTGCACGGATGTGACATGACTGTGCAGCCCAGAAAATGGCATCACAGCCATTGAAAGTGGCATGACAGATGGTTGTAAGCCAACCATGATGACAGTTGGTTTTGTGGTATTTTGATACAGGATTTCTCACTGAACTGAGAGATCATTGATTTGGTTAGACCTTATGGCCAGCATGGCACAAACATCCTCCTGATTCCATTTACATATCAGAATGCATGGGTTATTGTATAGACTAGTAATCCTGGATACTTATATGGGTGATGGACCCAGGTCTCAATGTTTGAGAAGTAAGCACTTAGTCAATTAAATAATCTCCTCAAATCATCAACTCTTTATAAGTAGCATTTCTCCCTGTTTAGAGGAATTATGTGTGTAGGTTCTTGCTTAGTGCCTAACACTCAAAAATTTTATATAGTCACAGAAGCATTAGCTATTCATTAATTGGTCTAAAGTATTAGTTTGTAACCCTGGTGGCATTTCAAAACCTACCAGAAACCAACCATTTGTACATTCATTTAATTAATATACAGATAAAATATCTGTGACATGAATTGGGCAATGTCATTAGCAAATTTGCCCTAGGTCTCTCTCTCTCTCTCTCTCTCTCTCTCTCTCTCTCTCTCTCTCTCTCTCACACACACACACACACACACACACACACAGAGAGAGAGAGAGAGAGAGAGAGAGAGAGAGAGAGAGAGAGAGAGAGAACAGGTGGAGACAGAGACAGAGAGAGACCGACACTGATATGGGAGGGGGTAAAGAGTGAGAGAGAACATGTCAGGGTTTTAATTACCCTACAGCCTGAGATCCTAAGGGAAGATGAAGCCCTGTGAATGCAGAGTCCTGACAGGACATTGTACACTGTACTAGAGGGGTTCTAGTCTCAACTTCATGACTGGAAGTTCATGACATGACTTCTGTTGAGTCATTGCACTTGGGACACTTAACAATGAGAGGTAAGGAGTTATATCCTCTCTCTCATAAACTGGTCTGAGGGAGAATACCCAGGCTCCCCACAAAGCCAGAAGAGAGACAGGTATGATTAATCATAGCAGAGACACTGTCTCCAGTCATTCTGTCTAGTATAGAGATATCAGGCCTAAACTGAAACTCCCAGCTTCCCTGTTAGTGGATAAGGAGTTGCTGGACTGTCCCGACCTGGTATCACACACTTTGTGTAGAAATGAGACTAATTGTTATGGGAAGCACTTCTTGAGCTATGTTAAACTGCCTCAAGAAATATTTTCCCTGAAATAAAAAAATAGGACCTCATTGCTTAACTCCCAGCTTTCTGTCCAGCAGTGGGGAAACTTTTCTGGACCCAGGTCTCTAGTCTGATTCTCTGGGAAATACTATAAGATAGGTATCATCCAGAGATGTCAAAGATATAAATCTGACCTTAGCAAGTGGCCTTATGATGCTCATGGAACACCACAGTGTCATCACTGGTATGTGATCTCTTCCTGTTTAGTTTATAAGCTATTTTCCCCCTGTTTCATCCATGTTTTACCTTTGTTAATGAGGAAAGCTGTGCTGGGCAGTGGCGGCACATGCCTTTAATCCCAGCACTTGGGAGGCAGAGGCAGGTGAATTTTGGAGTTTGAGGCTAGCCTGGTCTACAGAATGAGTTCCAGGACAGCCAGGCTTACACAGAAAAACCTTGTCTCAAACAAAAAACACCCCTCCAAAAAAAAGAAAAAAAAAAGAGAAAAGTTGCTATTATAGCAGCAATCCATATGATTCGGGAATTCAGTTGTATTGAATTTGAACCCAAGTATTTTCTTTTTCCTACTATGTATTTGAAAACTATGTCATTTCTCTGAATTTCAGCAACTTTATCTGATGGAAAACAATAAAATGAATATCTTACAATAGCTTTGATATGGATTAATATAATAATATACATACAACAATTATTGAAATTTGGTACTAATTTATAAGATTAATCAAAGCCCATTTTTATATCGATAGCCTCTTCAGTGTGCTATGATTGGATTTTTTTTTCCTTTTACAATAATAAATCCCTTTGGTATCCCAGGGCCTTAGTTACAGAAGTTTTTGTATAACATCCAGAGTTGTTTGAGTTTTTGATATAAAATGACAGAATAGTGATTTTTCCCCAACTTATAATATCTTGCTAATGCTAAATTAAATAACGGATGTCCAATATATTTTGAAAACAATGACAAGAAAAACACTTATGTTCAGTCTATAAGCAATTTAGCTATTGTTTCCACCAAAGGTATAAAGAGAAGCATCTGTAACTAGTATCCTCCATGAGAGAGGATGCTCTTAATATGTATGAAGCCCTACATTCCAGAATCTGTACCTCAAATAATAACAACAGAAGCAGCAGTAGCAGCAGCAGCAGCAACAACAACAACAACGACGACAATAATAACAAAAGACAAAAAGTTTTTTGGTGGATCTTTGGGTTGGTGGAATGTATTGGTAATTACATGCTGGCAAGTACTTTTGGTATAGACTTAACCTCCCAGATTTCCTTCTGGACTATGACTTTGAATATGACCTCGGTATAGAGAGAGCACCTTCTCTCTCCTAAGCACTCATAATGTCCTCATCTAACTCAGAGATTGTGGGCTTCATCACTATCCTTACCCATTCTCCAGTTGAGTTGAGCTGGGCTGAAACGTCCAGTGAGATCTGAGGAGCTGATGAAAGCTCTTAATGACAGGAAGGATGCCAATGGATCATCACAATTGTCTGAAAAGATGAAAAGAGCAGGAGGGGTCAGATTAAATGGACAGGAAAAATTATACAAAGAGAGAACTTATAATATAGGCACTCTTTTAAAAAAATACCCTTGAAAGGACTGAGAACTATTTTTCAATGTGTATATTTGCAGTCATTTCTCATAACCCTCAAATATGGTATGACTTCCTTTCATTGATGGAAAAAATGAGGTCTGGAACAATTTAAGCTCACAACACTAGTAAATAGTGTAACCAAAATCTCTCAGGAAGATTTGTTTGTGTTAAAAGCCCAGCTGCGCAGCCTTTCTTTTAGTTGAACATTTGATCATAGCTGCACAGTATATCTGTTTTTAGTCTATGAAAGGGAATACTCTTACAGGACATCACTCATTGCCATATCTTTAATGTCTTAGAACCCTTACAATATATGTGTCTATTAAAATAAGGTAATTTTGAATCCCTTACTACAACTTGAGAAAGAGAAACAAATGAAAGAGAATAGTCTCAGATATTGTAACGTTTGAACTAGTTGGGAACTTCCATAGCTTACTTTCTAGCCTTCCCTGGTGAGGTATATTCTAAGGCTGTTTTGATAATACTAAACACAATTAACACAGACAAATGCATGCTTTGTCAACAGGGCTATGTTCCTCCAAGTTCAGACAAATCCATGGCCACTGGATTTCAGATGGAAGAGCTTGCTCTTCACACTTAATACATACCATATACATAATTGGTTTTATTGTGTTCCACAATTGATTCTCTGAGACATTGAAAAATGACTCCATAACATCTAGACAGATCTTATCAAAAACAGATTTGAAATGTGCTACTCTAGGTAAATTTTCTGGTAAGTAGGCCCTTGGGAAGAAATGATCTGACATTTGAAAAGAATATTTGCATAGGATCATGATTGTTTATTCAGACAATTCTTACAAAGCTGTGTTTCAGGTAATTGCTGGAAAAACAATTAGAAATGTGAGACTTAAATTCTTGTTATTTAAGTGTGTTTAAAAATCACCTACTGAACTATGTTTCATGTTTCTCCCAAATTCAAATATCTTAAAATGTGTGACAAGTATGAAACATAGGCATATCCCAACTGGAAGGGGAAATATCAGAATCCAGTTAATGGCAGCTTGGTGGCTCTAGGATTTGGGGCATGACAGCAGGTAAACATGAGACATGTGTAGCTACTTTACTGTTAACACAGGATTAAGATTCATACATTCACCACAAAATACTTGTTTGAACCACACCATCCCTCCCACAAATATGAGGTAGATATTGTTTGTGCTTATGTATCTTTTATTATCAAGAATTATCAGAACATCAGATAAATTTAAAGGCACAGCTTAATTTGCCTAGTGCTTGCTATGCAACCATAAGTTTGAAACATTCTGGGTGTTATGATACCACCTTTTAATACCAGCACTGGGGAGAAAGAGACAAGTGAATTTCTTGGGATTGCTTTTTAGCCAGAAGATGTGGTGTTGGAATATCCTGCTCTGCCCAATGTGAGACTCTGTCTTAAAAGAAAAAGTGGACAGCATCCTGAGCAATGATAGTCAATATTTACATCTGAAATCCATAGACATAGACAGGTCCCAGAGACATATGTATCTGCAAACATTGCAAACATGTTCACCTGCATACACACACACACACGTGCATGCACATGCATGAACACTACAACTATCCTCATTAGGCTCTGTTTACTTTTCCAAGTATGATGGATGACCTTTATAAGTACTGTTCTCTTGGCTTTGCTCATCCCTTAATGCTTTCTCATTTAGTGTAATACTAAATCACCCTTTCATTTTATTCTATACATTTGCATTTTTATTCTACCAGAAATAAATATACTCCCTTAAAAAAGTCTAAAGAATGTTTAAGTCAAATATTACTTAGAAAACAGTCCTGGTGCTTAACATTTTTTTTTCCTTTTAGTTGTAGCCCTTGGGAACATGTGTAAATTGTTAAGATGCCTGAAATGTGGAAAGATATCTGTGATATAATCATTTAAATTTAAATCATCCCATGGATTTTAAGGTTCTATTTTTGCCAGTACTCAGATTGACATGGAGGATAGATCTGAGAAAACAGAGCCATACACTGTAGGCTGCTCACAGATCATTCTCACATACAACTGTATTAGCAGATATACTTCAGGGCTAACTTAGAACAAATTCACTGAGTGTTTAGCCAAGCTCAAAATGCCTCCATATTTGTTCAACTTTCTGTGCTCCTGGGTCAAAAGTTTTAGGAGGATGTGATCTCCAAGAACTAACTGGATTCACAATAATAGGAGCAGTGTTCCTTAGTGGCTCTTCTTACCTATGACAGTATTGAGGCTAATGTTTCCATGTTGGGCATCAGCCAATCTGTGAACAATGACCTCTACCAGTGGGCAGACTCAGCGGAAAAGTTTTAGTGCCTTGTCCTTACACATCTTGCATTTTTAAAGAGTGGATTTTTGGAGAATGCATCTGAATTAAGATCATATCTCAAAACAATAATAAAAATGGGAAAAAATCAAATCTGAAAGGAAGAGAGGTCATCTTGCCTTCCATCTTGAGTAAGGAAGTATTTCCTTCTGACATCTTCATAATTACTCATCAAATCTGGCAGAGAATAGACTAGGCCTATGATCTTGCAATAACCAACTCACAGATCTGTTTATTCTCCTGTCAGAGTGTCAGAAAACAATCTAGGTAAGTGGACAAAGCCATGTTTTATGTCTGCCAAACAGAGAACCATCTGTTCCACATCCAGCCTTAGACTACATGATGGAATAAGACTAGGAGAAAGACAAGCTTTCAGTATGAAACCCATATGAGAACATAGAGTAGCACAGGCTTCTAGGGATATCTTCTGTCACCTGGAAGGAGATCTAATATTTTTATTCTTTGGATCTTCCTCCTGTGCTATGAAATCCTACAAAGAACAGGTACTGCCTATGACTCTTGTGTTCTAAGACATCACAGTGAGCCAAGGACTCAGGATAAGTGCAGAAAAAGATGAAGACATGTGTAAAGGAGATCACAAGGTGTACTCAACATACAGCTGGCCATCTTGGTAGCTGCTAGCTTGCCTTCACACCCAACATGTCTGAAAAGGAATGAACATCTGTTCCATCATCCTATGTGCTTCCAGGAAGGCTAGCACATTGCCTTTCAAATTTTAGCTTCTCTGCTTCCTAAGTTTCCTAGTGTGTTAACAAATGGGGATTGTCCTCAACCACTGTGTCTGTAGTGTGTGTGTGTGTGTTTAAAGAAGAAACAAATGAAAAAAAATATTGATCTGAAAGGAGTTTCATTTTGAGAGATGGAGTCTATGTAGCCCATAATCTCCAACTTGTAACCCACCCAACTAAGCATTCAGAGTACCTGGCTTTCCAATGCAGAATGTGGTGTTTTTCAGTTCAAAAAACAAAAACAATAACAAACGCAAACAAATAAAACATCATAAAGAGCTTTCATGACTAGTGTCAGTTGTCAACTTGACTAAACTTAAAATCAATCAAGTACTGAAGCCTGTTAGTACAAGTACCACAGAGTCTCATATTTAGGTTGGTTCAAGCAAAAAGAAAAGCTTACCTATAATGTGGGCAGTACTTTCTGGTAGTGTCTAGATGCAAGGTCCAACAGAAAGTTAGTTTTCCACGTCTTTCTTTGCATCTCACTGACAGATTCATTTACCTTGTCAAGAATTTGTCTATTCATCTGTTATTGCTGTCACTATTGATCTCATCCATCACCAATATTATGATTGGGCTTCTTTGACTATCAAGGGTGGACTAAGGAAAATGGTTCTCCAGGAATATTTCAGGCTATTGCTACCAGATCAGTGATGTGGAAGCACCAGCCTTCTCTACCGAAGGAGGGATACTGAACCATCTGCCTCATTTACCAGATAGGGGATGTTGAAGCACCAGCTTACTATATCTATGCCTTCTGCCTGAGAAGATACCCATTCTCAGCTTCTCTATTGTGAAAATGACAATTGTTGTCTACCCAAAGAACTTCTCATGAGGTTCCGAAGGATTCTTGCCACATCTGCAGCTTCTGCCTGGCTGGCAAGCCTTGTAGTTTCTTTTGAATTGAACTGCCCTTGCTGGCTCATGTGTGGTGTTTGCCAAGAGGACTGAACTGCAGCTGGTGATTTGTATTTGGTATTTGCTACTGGACTGAATTGGTGATATCCTGACAAAGAAGATTGGACTTGTCCCTAAAGAACTATTTCTAAACAAGTCTACTTCCCCCATGCCCAGAAAAGTCCTCAAATAAGACAAGAAGAGCTTCTTTATAAAACCAGGAACTAACCTGAGGTTAGTTCTGTGTTGAACACAGAATGACCCATAGTATGACAAAGCAAGGCAAATTTACATGCTAAAGATAGTATGCTTCCTCAGTTACAATTCAAAGATACTGAAATGACAGTGAATTCAAAAGCCCACTTGAAATTTACTACCGACTTTAATGGAAAAACAAATGTGGAGAAGAATAATGGAATGAAATCAACTTGGAACATGCATCAGCATGTCAGCAACACAAAAGAGAAAGTGAAGAATCTCAAAACAAACACACATGCATGTTTGGAAACATGTATGGCAATGAAAAAAAATGCTATTAATTGTAAAACAAAAAAGTACAAAATGTCACAAATACAAAAAGTAAAGCAAAAATAAATATATTATCAATGGAAAATAATGTCACTGAAATATTACATTCTGGGATTAATAAAGTCACCAAGGAATAACAAAAAAGAATAACATGTCAGCATTGATCTTTGGGACAAGAGTAAGAATCCAAAGCTACAAACATGAAAAAGGGGGGTAAAATAAAAACTGAAGGAATAGAAATCTATTCTGTAAAGTGAGGGCTCCAAACTCTCCTAACTCTAGAAATGTTAAAGCAAGGACAGATAGTGTTACAACCTTAAGTGATCATGCCCATAAAAAGATCTCTCCATGATACACTAATTACTAAAATATTCAAACTACTAAATAAATATATGAAATTAAGAGCTATGAGCAAAAATTGTTGAATCAGAGGAGTAGGCAAATTAGAATAGCTTCACTGATAGCATCTCATAATGATGGTTTATCTCCATGATACTGAAGAACTCCTGGGAGGAGAATGAAAAAATAAAATAAAGATATATTTTTCATCCCTTGCTCATTGGACTGAGTCTCACCATCATGCTGGGTCCCACTGGAGATGGTAGATTAGACTTCATCCAAACACACCATCTGGTCAGTAACATCCAGGATAAATTTGACCAAGGAATGGCTTCCACTGTAGACAATCTTGTGTTCCTTAAAACTTAGAATACCTTCCTAGCAGAAGTTGTTCTCCAACATTGAGTGTCCTGGAATTACTGACTACTCAACAAGGAAGAACTTGTATATTTCTGGGGAAGTGTGGAGCAGTAAGCTATGAGAAAAGCCAGAAAGCTTGGTAGATAGACCTGAAGCTCTGGGAACCTTGGTCTGAAGAAGACCAGTAGGACGGAAGGTTGCTTCGAACTTTCCCAAAGCCATATGGCTCTCTTAGCTTCCAGCTTCCCACAGCCCCTCCCACAGAGAGGTCCTTGGCCTTTATCACGTAGGAATAACACCTCCATGCAAATAAGACATCCCCATGCTCTCAAACCAAACCAATAGAAGTTACCTGTTCTCCCCCCAAAACTATATATATATATATATATATATATATATATATATATATATATATATGTATGTATATATATCCCCAGAGCTCAAAGTAAAGTTGTCTGTGTGGTGTGAAACCTTCCAGCTGTCAGAGTGCTTTTCGCGATTCCTCTCCAGTCACCCGGCTATCCTGCACATTTCAAAAGATGACAACTCTCCTCTCCTCCCCACGGGCAGAGAGAACTGAAAGAGCAGCCGTAACACTTTTCTTCCTCAGGCACTCCCAAGCTGCCCCCCCAAAGAGGGAACCGAAAGAGCCAGTAACACTCGCCCGCATTTGGAGGCGCCCTGCCCACTCTCATTGAGCCGCGGTGTACCGGATACTGCCGTTCACATGGCTGCCTGTGCCGGCTCGTGTCCTGCGTCCCCGCTTCTGCCCACCGCTCCCCCTGGGCAAATCTGTCTGCTCTTGCTGCACTTCTGCTCGAGCCTTTGCAGCTGCCCGTGACCAGATCACGCGGTCGGTGTGCGACAGGGAAGGAATGTTGCTTGTATGTCAATGAATCCAGGCTAGTAGAATAAGACATACAAGTCCTCAAGGATCTCCAGAGAGATGTCCTGTCATGGTATGTGCCCAACAGCCTACCTCATTGTACTTAAAACTTTTGGTATCTTGGCTTCTTTCCCTTCTTACCCTCATACTATCCACTGAATCTCTCTTCCTCCTGATACTCTGCCTCATCCAATTTTTATAATATCAGAGGAGTAACATTGCAAAGATCACTCTCAATGAATTCCTCCACCCTTGAATTCCCCCACACTCAGTGTTCAGCCTTCATGGAACCAAGGATCTCCTCTCCAACATATGTCTAACAAGGCCATCCTCCCCTACATATACAGTTGGAGCCATGGGGCCCTCCGTATGTGCTCCCAGGCTGGTGGTTTAGACCCTGGGAAATCTGGTTGGTTGATATTGTTGCTCTCCTTAAGGGACCACAAACCCTTTCAGCTCCTTAAGTCTTCTCTCTAAATCCTTCATTGGGAACTCCTTGATCAGTTCAATGGTTAGCTGTGACCATCCGCCTCTGAATGTGTCAGACTCTGGCAGATCTCTAAAGAGACAGCAATATCAGGCTCCTGTCAGCATGCACTTCCTGATATCCACATCAGCGTCTACCTTTGGCGACTGTACATGGGATGGATACCCAGGTGGAATGGTCTCCAGATGGTCCCTCCTTCAGTTCCTTTCCCACACTTTGTCTTCCTATTTGCTCTCTTGAGTATTTTGTTACTCCTTCTAAGAAGGACTGAAGCACCCTCACTTGATCTTCTTTCTTCATGAGTTTCAAATGGCATGTGAGTTGAATCTTGGGAATTGGGAGCTTCTGGGCTAATATCAAATTATGAGTGAGTGAATACCATGTGTGTTCTTTTGTGATTGAGTTACCTCACTCACGATAATATTTTCTAGTTACATCCATTTACCTAAGAATTTCTCAAATTAATTATTTTTGATAGCTAAGTAATACTCCATTGTGTAAATGTACCACACTTTTTGTATCCATTCCTCTGCTGAAGGACATCTGGGTTTTTTTCTAGCTTCTGGCTATCATAAATAAGGCTGCTCTGAACATAGTGGAGCATATGTCCTTGGTATATGTTGGAGCATCTTCTGGTTATATGCCTAGAAGTAGTATATAGCTGGGTCTTCAGGTAATGTTATGTCCAATTTTCTGAGGAACCCCAGACTGATTTCAAGAGTGGTTGGACCATATTGCAATCCCACCAACAATGAAGGAGTGTTGTTCTTTCTCCACATCCTTGCCAGCATCTTCTATCACCTGAGTTTTTTATCTTAGCCATTCTGACTGGTGTGAGGTAGAATCTCAGGGATCTCAGGGTTGTTTTGATTTGCATTTCTCTGATGACTAAGGATGCTGAACGTTTCTTTAGGTGCTTCTCGGCCATTCGAGTTTCCTCAGATGAGAATTCTTTGTTTAGCTCTGTACCCCATTTTTAATAGGGTTATACTATATTCAAACATGTGTGATTTATAACTCTATTATTTGATTTAAAATTTCCTCAGGCAGTTAGAACCAAGCATGATGCTCATTATCTGACAGACAATGGGGCATATAGGATCCAGAGTTATGTAGGATCTTCTGAGGAATAAGATGCCTATTCCAGCAACACCTAATATTTTGTCGGTAAATATATAAGAAATGCATCAGAAATGAAGAGAGTCTTATTATTAGAGTTAACAAAATGTGAAAGTCATGGAAAGCAAAATAAAATTTATAGCTGTCTCTACCACCCCTCTGCTAAGAAGGTGTCACTCAACCCACTGCCTTGGGCAATTCAAGCAAACCCATCTCTCTGTGATGCAGTGTCTTCTCAGGACTGAAAGAATCTCTGTTTTACACAAGAGATTGTCATGCAAAGATAGTAGAAGCTGCAGGGAGAAAATAGTGCCTGTTGGTGGCACAGGCTCAGTTACCAGTAACTACAACATTTGTGATGTATGAATCAGTTGTAAAGTGATAACACTGCTGACTTACCACAAGGCCTAAAATTCTGTATTTTATGTTCATGATAGAGCTAATACCTAGGAATGGTCACTAAGAACATGAGTGCTCTTTCACGAACACACAGTATCCATTTTATATGTGGTTTAAAAATAAGTAAATACTTTTGGACATTTTATTACTGCTGGCATGTGTGTATGTTTGCGTGTGTGTATGTGTGTGTGTGTGTGTGTACACATGCACGTTAGTTTGCTTTATGTGGGTGTGTGCATTCACTCAGTTATTGGCTTTCCGGGAATTGCTGGAATATTCAGAAACTATTTAGCTCGAGTTGGACAGGTCAGCTGTCCTTGCGCATAATCTAGACTATTCTTCTCATTGTGAAGTTACAAGAAAACACTGCCTGAATTAGTTTTCAATAGGGTATTACAGAGTTTAACTAATGTCCTTATGCTTATGTCTAATGGAACCACCTCCCCAAGTCTCTAGAAAATAATTTAATTTTCTTCCCAAAAAACAGATGAGATAGAGATTGTAGCTAAATTCCCCATCTATCACTGTTGGTGTTTGTATCCTTCAGTATGGTGTTAAAAATATATCTAAGCCAGAAAGAAAACCCAGATTTCAATTGTGGACATATTAATTGTAGTAACACAGCAGTCAAAATCCTAGGCAAATACAATGGCAGAATATGGACTGTCATGTGTTACAACGATATTCTTGGAGCCAGTTGGCATGCTGGATGAGAGGGAGAACTGGTCTGAGTAGTGTCCTTTGAGTAGTGGCAAACAAATTTCTTTGATTTGGAAAGTACAGTCATAGGGCAGTACATGTTCTAGAGGCTCTGTGGGATGACCTGCTGCTTCTCAAGGGCACTGCTTTTTTCTTTTTCTTTTTTTTTTTTAGACAATTGTTGATTGCAGATGATGATTTCTTTTCCAGACAGACTAAAAATAAAAAGCCTGTTCCTGGCATAGTGCTTCAGTATGTTCTACTTTTCCTTGCAAAATTGTCTTTATGCATGTTCTAAATCACAACCATAATTCTTTGGCAAATGCTGGGTGTAGCTATGAGGAATTGAATAAAATGCTATAAATGTTAATGTCACATAGACAGGTTCATGGATTGTGTTTTATAATTTGAAACCATCAATAAAGTTTAAGTTAGAGTAATGGTCAGATGAATTCAACCTTCATTTGCTACACTCCTCACACCTCTCCAATTTTCATAGAATAGGTGAAAAACAGCAGGATAATGCATTGCATTGTGTTCACCAAATAACTTCCATTTTACAGAAATTCTTTAGCAATAATGTAAAATGAATGAAAAGAAAAGATCCACTGAGAGGCAATTATAACCCTGAGAAAATTACATGTCATTGTTCAAAATAAAGCCTGGTGTGTTTCAAAATGGTGAGCAGATATTTGTTGGAGAGGAAGCAGCCGAGGACCTGGGCATTTCACTATCTCATAGCCCATGAGATACTGATGTGCAAATTCTCAGTAACATCAATTAAAATTGCATTTATTGCTGTTTCTTTCTTTTTTTCTTAACATTCTAAGCATTATGCTTCATAGATTAAATGGTCTTGACAATGAATTTGGCTTGAAATTAAATATTTTTCCATTATTTTTAAATGTGTGTATATAGCATGCATGTACAAGTATGTTTGTATGTTTACCTGTCTGTGTGCACTTGTGTATCTGTACATGTGGAGGCAAATTGCTCAGTGTCAACCCAGGGAACCTCCTCCTCCTCCTCCTCCTCTTCATCTTCCTCCTCCTCCTCTTCCTTCTTCTGCTTTTTCTTTATCTTCTTCTTTATCTTCTTCTTTTTCTTCTTCTTTACCTTCTTCTTTTTCTTCTTCTTCTTCTTCTTCTTCTTCTTCTTCTTCTTCTTCTTCTTCTTCTTCTTCTCCTCCTCCTCCTCCTCCTCCTCCTCCTCCTCCTCCTTCTTCTTCTTCCTAATTCTTATTTTTCTTCCAAGAAGAAACTATAGGCTCAATGGAAAGACTTCCAGCTTTTGACTCTACTCAAGGCCTTTATGCAGATTTTTGTCCAGAGGATTGTTGATCTCTGACCAATCTTTGGTTAGAGAACAGCATGAGAGCACACATGGCAGTATTTTCAGAGTCCACTTGAGCTGTGGAAATGTGAGAGGAGACCCTTAAGAGTCCCTCTGGTGGGCTACAAACATGTCAAAAGAACTTGGAATAGCTCTCAGATCTTGGCTTCTCATCATTCCACAAGGCACATAGCAGGGTTCACTTCAGAAGATTTCCTATGAGTCTCAAATCAGCTGCAGCCCATGTCCTCTTCATCATCCCCCCACTGCACCTGGGCAGTTTTTTATTCTCTTTTCTGTATTTGTGGCAAATTCTATAACTGATGGAAAATTTAGTAAATTCCAGATTCCATTAATCAGTTAACCAATCTGCAGAAAGACTCTGTAGGTGTGCTTAACCACACATGGGAGAAGAAACTTAAGTTGCTACAAAGCAGTGTACAAAACAATTTGTGACTGAACTCAGGTCTCTGCCCTTAGGACAGGAGTCTACTACCTTGCTTAATTTGGTGCCTAATTTTTTTCAGTTTTCCGCTATAACAGAACCAGCAAGACACACTACAGCACTAAAAATAAAACCATCTCCAAGTTAGGTTTAGGTCTGTGTTGAGGAGAAGTTTCATTTTAATGGAAGGTTAGGGTAGACTTATGAGAATTCTTAGACTGGAGACACAAACTAATGTCACATGTCTGAGAGATCTGAAACAAGTTTCACTAGGGCCCTCCTAAGGTTGTAAACACAAGAAACAGCTGCCTGAGAGGGAGAGGAGACTCAGCCAAGCAGATCTCCTGAAAGGAGATTCTAAGAAATGCTGAGCTGCCTGCAATTGGTGCAGAGAGTTTCAGGGTTGCTCTCTTTCTGAGTTCTCACATGCTGGAATGGCCTTATGATAATGCAGCTGCTTTTGAGTCATCTTGCACCTATGTATAACCTACACTGCACATGAAACTAACATCAATAAACTCAATGGCTTATTAAGCTAAATTTGCTCTTGGTTTCCTATCTGTGGTGAAAACATATGCAACAATTTACACTACTGCTCCTGCCTTGAACCTAAAGCTGGTTGCGTTTCACATCTTGAAAAATGAGGAAATGTGTGTCCTGGACACAAAAGTGGGGCTTGTTTGGTGACCATTACTAGATTTAGAGGCCTAAAAATTTTTCTTTGAATCCTAAGGATCATCATAGAAGGCAGGCTTTGAATCATGATTTTGGCATAGTGTTACTATGCACTATGTAAATATTATCCTTCTACTTATGAAATTCTGATTTCTCTAACCACCCTCTAATCAGGTTGAAATCAGAACATGGCATTAGACCGTTTATTCTAAGAATCTCATGTGTCAAGTTTGTGCAACATTGTTCCCCATTTATTCTCTTATTTGTCAATAAAAGCTGATAAGCCAATAACTGAGTAGATGAGAGACTAGAACAGGTTTTCTGCCACTGGGGATGGGGAGGGAGTGGAGGGAGGGTGGGAGGTAGAGACAGAGAGAGAGAGGAGAAAGTAGGATTTGCCCTGGGGTGCAGAGTCCCAGAGACACCATGATTTAACCCCTGTATCAGAGAGAGCCAAGTCAATTCTAAAACACAAATATCTCAGGTAATTTGCTGGTAGATTAGCCTAGAGGATTAGGCTAAAATAGATTAATAACTGCTCAGATTCTGTAAAGCCTATTAAATAGATCATATAGTTTCTGTATCATTTATTTGGGATCCGGCCAGGATAAAGAAAAAAAATTTCACTTACAAGTTGCATTAACACACTGAGTTCCTTCCATTCACTCAATGGGATAATCTCTCCATGCTCCCCTGATGCTATCCTGGGTTTCTTGCCTGCAGTCACTAAAATTCTCATTTTTCCATTCTGCATTGATAATAGCCAATCTAGACTCTTCAGAGTCAGACCCTCGCCTGATCTCTTCAAGCCTGTGTCAGGTTTGCAATACGGAAACAATATCAATAAAATTGGAAGTTGAAAAAATGTTAAATTTGAGAAGGCACCTATTTACTCACATGTGTGGTGTGGGAAGCTTTGATACTCCCACAATTCATTCTCATTGTAGCTCTTTCAGAGTTCAAGATGATCACTGATTTATCCAAATTGAGAATGTAGGATGGGAACAGTTCTCTATCACTTCCACATGACTCAGTATGGAATCCTAGGAGTCATGAGGAAATGATAGAGAACTGTCTCTCTTTTTAGAAATAACCTCAAATAATGATACTCTGTTTATGTACTATGTATGCTGAGAAATTTTGAGAAATTGGTTCTCTATTACCATAAATGTTCTAGTAGTCAACCACTTGTCAGGCTTGGCAGCAAGCACCTTTACTTTGAGCATCCCATCAAACTTAATGGTTGAAGTAGTTTTATGATATTTGTCCCTTCTAGAGATTTAGAGCATATGTAATAGTTGTATACATATATAAACTAACAGTAGATTTGTTTACCTTACAACAAACATCATTAACATAGGTCTCAATGCTCCTTTATAGATATACAATTGACTTACACCTCAAATAGGCAAGTTCTGAATTCGTGCAAATGTGAAATCAAAAGCTGATTGAGAAAACCCGTATAATTCTATGCTTGTTTTTGTGTCTAAGATCAATTACGAGTTTGAGTTGTATAGTGTGTCTTAGAGTATTACTCATAGTATTTGAGAAAAATAACTAAGCATATAAAATTCCTGGTTTTCTTTTGTGGCAACTTTGTCAACTTGACACAGATCAAGGTACCTGAGAAGAGTCTCATTTTGGGAATTCCCTACATCACATTGGCCTGTGGGCATGTATAACATCATGGATTTGACTATTAGTCCATGTAGGAGAGCACAGCCCACTGTAAGTGGATCATTCTTCTGTCCTGACTTTACAAGAAAGCTAACTGAGCACAGACCTGGAAGCTAGCCAGCAAGTCATTCCCAGGTGGTTTCTGCTTCAGTTTCTTTCCTAACCTCCCTTAATAACAGACTGTGACCTAGAAATGTGAGCTAATTAAATTTTTTCCTCCTTTAATTTGCTTTCTGTCCAAGTGTTTCCACACAATAACAGAAAAGAAAGCAGACCACTGTCCTTTATCAAGTCAAGTATTCCTTTTCCTTTCTTCTCATTCCTCACCTGCCTGTTTGAAGCCCTTTTCCTTACTTACAACTGGACTCATCGCAGAAAGCTTCAGTTGAACCTTGCTGTTCTTACCTCCCAAGAGACAGTATCTCAGGAGATGAGATAAGCATTATTCTATGCTCCTGATGCTAAGTCCCATGAGGAGCCTGGTGTCATGTGAAAGAAGTAAGATTTGGGATAAAAACTGCTGAGTAATCTACTTATCCTCTGAACTTTTTCCTCTTTGGCAAAAATGAGGCCATCAGCCTTTCTTAGCTGCACTGCTTATAAGAGGATTAAATGTGATTGGAACATCAAGGATTCAGCCCATTGTCCTGTCAATGATCTTAGCTTTCTTTTACAAATATCTGTGCTGTTATATAAATTCTGGTTACCAGGCAGACAGTTATGAGTTCTATAATCTTTAGAAATTTGTATGCTTTAATATTGTTTTCACCTTTATAAGTAATATGCATACATAAAATTGCAGCAGTCTTTGAGGGTGGAGTGATCCACAAATAACACAATTTTTCAAGTTTGGATCTGGTATGAAACACCTGACTGAGCTTTGAAAATGATGAATGATTAGATTAATTCATTACACACAATATTAGTTCTAGAAATCATGCAAGGGGAAGTGAGCAAATGAATCACTCAAAATCATTTTTATATATAGTGACTGATTCTAAAGAATTTTGGTCATAGAGAAAAGACTATGAGTGTTTGTAGAGAGCTGAAGGGAATCCAGGCTATAGTCAAAATGCAAATTTCAGACAGTCAAGTGGAAACCAGATTAACTTGGTGGATAAATTGTGTCTCTAGCCTGTAACTCACAATCTATTTAGGTTATGAAAATACATTGTAAAGAGCAGACAGGATGGCTCAGTGAGTAAAGTGATTGCCTCATAACATGAGAACCAGAGTTCAATTCCCTAGAACTCACATGAAAGACCCAGGAATTATTTCTTGCAGTTGTAATCTTAACTTTGGTTGTGTTGAGATGAAGGTAAGTGCATCTTTATTGAGTTCAAGGTAAAACTGAGGTATCCTGTACCAAATCCCAAGGTGAATGGAACAAGAAGAAAGTCACCTGAAATGGTCCTCTAGTGTTCACATCCATGCAAACACATGTGCTTCTACAGCAGTATGCGTGATCCCCTCTGCCCATACATGAACAAACTCAGGAACATTAAAAAAATATATGCATAAGAGAAAAAGAAGGCTCAGAACCCTTTCCATAAGGCTAGACTGAAACTAGCAATGGTTTGCATTCATGAAAGTGTTTCTTCCTGCTGCCAACTGGATATTTAGCCATCCATTTACAGTTCTTACATCTTTGACAACAGAGTATTGTGTGTACAAACAGATTCTAATAGCTAGATCACGTATCATGTTCTGCTAGAATTTACAAAAATGTGATATGAATTAAGATGGACTTGGGGTTATAAAATAATTAAGAGTCCAAATAGGTTTATGACATTGTAAAGAATGGTTGATGCCATGTCCCCTGAAGCTTGGCAACTGCAAGATCCTGCTTGGCAACTGCAGATAGACTCAAAGAAGTGTACCATATCTTCTGAAGAATAGCAGGGAGACCATAACTCAAGCAGTGTACCATATCTTCTGAAGAATAGCAGATAGATCATAATTCAAGGCAGTGTACCGTATAGACCATGACATGTTTCAAGGCACAGGCCAAGAAGATTCTGTACTTTTCCACCACCTGACCCCTCTAACCCCCCTCCCCTTGTAAAACATGCTACAAAAAAGCATTTCATGTTCAAAAAAAATTAAATTAAAAATAAGAAAAAAAAAGGAAAGAATGGTTGATGCCTGGAGAAGAACTGTATTAAGAGTAAACATGTCACTGAGAGAGTAGGAAACCTAAAAGAATTTAGCATGAGTAAACATGCCAAGATTGGCTTTACAAAGGACACTATGTAATATTGTTTTCAAAATTAAAAGCAAAAGGAAAAAATGTGATTAGGATAAAATCTATATCCAATAAAGTATCTATCTAATCACCTATTATCGGCAAATCATTTCAGCAAATTAATAGCAGATGGTAATTGTATTAGTTTCTTGTCTTGTTGCTGTGACCAGATACCCAACAGGCAGCAACTTACAGAAGAATAGATCTATTTGGGCTCCAGTTGATAGTACAGATCATTTCAGTGGAGGACAAAAAGGGACAGAAAGATGAGGATTCCCATTATGTGGTGTGTATCAGGAAGCAAAGGCAGAAGAGTGCAAGTTCTTATATTTCCCTGTTTTTTCAGTCCAGAACTCCACCTATAGTTTCAGCCACACTCAATTTTGGTCTTCTCTACCCATTTAAACTTTTTGGAAATATCCTCAGAGACACACTCACAGATATATTTCCATGGAGATTTTAACTCTACTCAAGATGAAAATGAACATGAACAATAAGAAGTGTACATGACAAACCTTAACAATGATACATTCAACTAATGTCCTTAAAATCCAGATTCTATAGTGGACTCAAAATATTAAGCAAAAATATCTATCAGTTTATCAAAGTAATGAATGATGATCAAAAATGTGGTAAAAATTGTCACTGAATCTATGAAAAATGTTTAGCATTCTCAAGAATCAGGGAAATAAAAAAATGCTAGGGAGAATGTTGAGAAGTTGCTCTTACATAGAGTTGGCAGGAATAACAACAGTTACAGTCATTCTGGGAATCAACATGGAGGTCCCATGTAAAGATAATAATATGGCTAACATAAGGTCCACTTACATTACCAGAAAAATTTCTCGAGGAATCCAAGTCAGCACCCACAGTTGGACTTGCACAAATATGTATATGTAACACTGTTTTCAATACACAAGACTTGAGATCAGCTGGAATTGTTTATCACCAAAATAATGGGTATAGAAAATAGGATCTAGATGCACAACAGAATTCTATTTAGTTATGAATAACTGTGGAATTACATGATTGACATGAAAATGGATGGAACCAGAAATCATCATGATGAGTTGATTAATCTAGAATCAGAAAGACAAATAATGCAGGCTTGATTAAATGTACATATCTATATGTATGTAAGACACAAAACTAGGAGGTTACTAAAGAAAAGTCTGTAAGAAAGAGAAATCAAGAAGAATAATGAGCCTCCATTTGCAATATAAATATGCACACTCACTTAAATGTGTACTTATATAGGCAAGCGCTTGCACATGTATGAACATACAAAAAAGAAAAAGTAAAGTGTATAGGTGCTTATGAACTGATGTGGAATCAGAAACACTAGTGCTCTGTAATTTACGCAGACAACCCCACATACCATTCTCCATGTTTATACTGTTATTTGTAGGTGAGTATCCAGATTCTCTTTCAGAGAAAAAACTGTCAAAAATCCAGGGCCGAAACTTTATGAAGATAATACTGTCTCAGGGACATGAAATATTAGAAGGAATTATATGTAACAGAAACTCACAGATTCTTTAATAAGGCATTCTAGATTCTAAAGAATCTTCTGTGGACTGACCTATATAACATGGTGTATCTCTTGAACATTTTGTATTTCTTTGTATTCTTTCATCTTTTCCAAGTGTTTTTTTCTAAAGTTTTTTTATGACATTTTTATTTATTTTAATAAGTATATACAAAACATATTCTATGCTAAGTGTTTAATATAGTTATTTGCAAGTTTATTAACATAACATTTCATTTGTATGTTGTGTCTTTAAAAATGTTTTGTGATTGTTTACACTATCAAATGTATACGCTGCTCAGGACTTTGTATTTTCAGACTCAGATTAAGTGTATGTGGCATCATACACTAGACTGGGAACCTGGACTAGATAGATGGGAGAAAACAGGCCACGCACCAACATTAATCTTTCTCTAGTTCATGACTGCAGACATAACGTGACCAGCTGCCCCATAGTCTATCTGCCTTGCTTTCCCCATTATCTTGGACTGTGCCTTTCACCTGTGGCCCAGAATAAACCCTTTCTTTCTTAAGGTGCTTTTTTCAGGTCACAACAGTGAACAAAGTAATTGATATAAAGAGTAATGGTAGTTTGGCAGTGGTTGTCACAGAAATGTCTGGCAGGACTGCCACAATGAGATGTCATTTCTGTGTACTCACCCTGTTCTACCAACTGAGTCAGCAGCCCTCAATCCTACCCCTAAATGTGGGAGATATTGTAGCTGTAACACATAGAAGCTTAGTCTGACAAAGGACAAAACTTTAGCCTGGAAGTGAGAAGATATAATTCCGAAATCTTGATCTGTTCTTTCATTTCTAATTGTATCACATGTCTTTCTTATTCCTTCACAGCTGGGCACCAGGGTTTCTCATAAAGCAGGCATTTATTAATTCATCACCATAGGTAATGTCTCAAACACTGCAGGGTATTGTATATAGAGCTTGACAACTTTTTCCTTCACTTGGGCATTTTCCAAATCATTATGTATTGATCTTGAAAAAAATATGATGCTGTTTATGCAGTGTCACATTCAATTTAAGAAGGGATAGACATTAAAAGACTGAGAAGAACTCAGATTCTGTCCTCACTGTCAAAGCTCCCTGTCTCATAGTAACCTAGGATCGCTGGCTGTACTTCATGTAAATGTTCAGTTCTTGAAAAATTATGAGATAATTAAAGATTCTTATAAAACCATAGCATTTGTGCTAATTCTTAATAAAATCATCAAATCAAGGAATGAAAAGATTAAATTAGTGGGTAAGAACACTTACTGTACAAGCAGGAGGATCTGAATTTGATTCCTTAGCACATATACAATGTAATAAGTAGGATATATTTTCCTGGAACCTGAGCACTGGGAAAGGTGAAACAAGAAGATCACAGGCAGGGACTTGCTTTACTCCAGTCTAGCTGTTGGTTTAGTGATAGACACTATCTCAAGTGACTAAGATAATGACTGATAAAGCAAGATATTTGATGACCTGTCCTCCTCCAGTCACTGTATGTGTTCACAAGCACAAGCATCTACACACATGCATATAACACACACACACACGCACACATCCACAATAGACACACAAACAAGTGTGCAAATTCACAAATAATACATAAATACACATATACCAAAAACATGTTTTACATATGCAAATTACATATGTACATATACTCTTACACACAGCATATAACATATAAAATACATATACACACAGACACAAGCACACACATACCACACACACACAAGTGAACCTGGACAGAGGTGTGAAATGGAATATTGTGAAGTATCAATTAGCTCAGATTCTTCATGATTTTCTTTTTTATTTTATATTATTAAAGTACTTCCATCCTATCCCCTTTTAATAATGAAGATAATCCATATAAATTCAAATGATTTTATGCCTGACATTGCTAATGTTTAGGCTTGAAAAACTAAACTTTGGAATAAACAGTAGAGGAACAGGCAAAGAAGAAATAATAGCTTGGGCCAGATGAGCCCACTTATTTTTATTTATATTTTTAAGATTCAATATTTAATATTTTTAAATTGTGTGTGTGTGTGTGTGTGTGTGTGTGTGTGTGTGTGTGTGTGTGTGT